>NW_023493678.1:300000-392337 GCF_013265735.2 Oncorhynchus mykiss
ACCTTGCTGTCATCTGACATGATGAGTAGCTTATTGTTGTAGGCTGTTTAGAGGAAATACTAATACCTCCTTTGAAAAAACGTCAGTGAACCATCGGCAGACAACTGAAGTGAATATGAACGTCCTTGAATTATGCCAAAGCATTGTTGAATACTCGATTCCGATTGGCTGAAGCCAGAGCATTCTTCAAAGATGTCATACACACATGATGTCACAATTAGGCCTAAGTCTAATGTCTATATGAATTGTCAATTTCATTAGAAAACAAATCAAAGCTTGTCAAAGTTCTGCCAAACGAAAATATGTCTAAGTGCACGTTTTTGCGTTTAATTTATGGTTTATCATGCATCGTCATTCATCACCATATACAAAAACGTAACTCGCTGCCATCCATTAGCTATAATTCTGAGGTTGTAAAGCTGCAAAACTAGGACGTGCAATAAATTATAACCACTTGCAGAATAATTTCAAATCAGACGTTCAAGGGGGCTTTAACTATTTCAGCACTGTGGAGCTGTCCGCTGCATAGAGCTGACACGTTTCTTGGCGTCAGGGGACAGTGCCATGGTGCTGAAATGTTTCGCCTCAGGGCAGCACCTGAGACCGCGGCATGGTGCTGAAATGGAGCAGGGCTCAGTTCTATGGATATCTCATGCGGATTTTCCTGCTAGCCTATGTATAACGATACTATAATTACATTATTTTCATCCATCCGTCAACACAAATGGCATGTCAACGTTCCCCAAATAATAATGCAATGAAGCCAAGCCGAGATGTATGGTTCTTCATCCAGAGGACGAAGCACCACTGTATCATCTAAAACCTTCAGAGAGATCCCTTAAAACTGTAGTATAAATTCTCCACGGCTGTTATGGTAGCTAGGTTAATTTAGCGAGACATGGACAAATCCAACACATTGCGTTTCAACTGAGTCCTGCTTAGAGGTGACTGACCGTCATGTTGCTAGTTGTAATGACGCTTTTAAAACAATAATAGTTATTTGTAATTGCTCTGGGAGCTAATTATTGCAGAGCCCAGCTACACATCCTGCTCGCTGGGCTCATTATGGACAGCCAATGAGCAGTTCAGATTAAAAAGTCAGCCAGATCTGATCCCTATAACATACATGATACTAGGATCCTGTAGCAACCTGCCGGCCTGCACAATCCTCCATGGCACGAATGCTACACGCGCAATATGGTATGCTAACATCCCACAACAATTCCCCAATTGGAATTACTTGCCTAAACTTCCAATCATACTTATTTTCTAATATCAACCATAGTTTCTGCACTTAAGGCAGACTTGCCATTAGAACAAGATGGAATTAGGACAACTGTAAAGCTCATTAAACGTAGGCTAAAATGAACCTTACCTGGCTGTCGTCAGCCATTATGTGTAGCCCGTTAATTAAGGCTCTGAGCCTCTGATACTGCAGCTGTTCTGATAGGCTACTGTAGCTGTTCTGTAACTGTTAAACTAGTCTAATCGTATCCGTTGGAAACTGGTCAGTGAACCGTCCTCAAACACAATGAACTGATGTCAATATGGACATGAACCTTCACATAAAGATATCAAATACATGACGTCAGATATATCGACAGTCCAGCAGGCATCAGCTTTGTAGCCAAGTGATAATAGTGTCCAGAAGGCAGCAGTAGATGGAAAAGGGAAGGCGCCATTACGCTAGCACGCGGGCTACACGGCGTTTAAAGTTAGTAGCCCTCCGACGGAGGCCGGTTGAAGGCACAGCGGATGGAGTATTCGTCGGCAGACCAGTCGTGGTGGTGCGGCGGGGGGCCTTGTCGACAGAGAATCCAAGCCAGATGGCGAAAGAGGTATTGTAGAATTTAGAATGCTAGCAGGGAGATGCGCCTGGCTCACGGCTAACTGGTGCTACCTTCTTGGCAGTGGCGTTATCCACTATAGATCCACTATAGCCAATCGGTAGCAGCGATGAACCGGTGCCAAGGTCCAGAGTTTGCAGCAAGGATCAGGTGGAGTATTGGGCTCTAGCCGTGTATGAGTGGGGTTCGGGAGAACAGCTGAGTAGGCCGGGAGGTGGGCCTCAGGGATAGCTTCGGTACTGGATGCCACGATGAGTGCAAGCTAGCTGTGAGCTAGTTAGCTGCAAGTTGTGATCTAGCTGTGAAGATCAGAAGTAGTGGTCCAGGGATTACGGCAGGAATCCGGCGTTGTTGTGGAGAGACAGTCCGATACTAGTAGACTGGCGAGTATTATCCAGGCTAAGAACAGGGCTGGTATCTGTGCAGAAGGTAAAAGCCGCTAGCATTGGCTAACTATGACTAAATAGCTTTTAGCTAATTAGCTAGTTAGCTTCTGGAGGTTCTTGAATGTGTTCTAAAATTTTAAAAAAATAATAATAATAGCGATACCGTATCACATTGGGTGAAGCAGGGTACCGGAACAAAGAGTGTTACCTCTTTACTATTAAAGTGTATTGCTCTCTGTTTATGACTGATAATAGGACGTAACACAGGGATGAGGAGAAAACAATCATTTGGATCCTACACAACACGTTGTTGTACCTAAATAATTCCACAAGAGGGCGACATATAAACATTTCTTAAAACCAATTAACCTCTACTGCCTTCAGTCCATGACGTCCCCGATTAACTAAAAGTCTGCGTCTGCAAAAATGCTCTTTTATCATAACTCGACATGAAAGTAGCAAAGCCAAAACAGTCAATGACATGCTTTTCGGGATATACAATTCGCTATGGTGGAAGAAAACGTAAGTGAAATATAGGGGAAGGTAGAACATGTTTTACAGTAAGTTTAAAGTTGTTATCACCAATTTAGCTCTGATAGGCCTTCTGCAATCCAAGCTTTTGGGATCGTACTCAAGGCTACTTGGTTTAGGCCTGGCTATAGCCTAGGGATACAGTCCAATAATATCTCCCTTCTCCTGAAGTGTACACTCGTTCGCTTCTTCCTACAAATCTAAAATCATTGGATTGGTGGAGGCATGGGCTAGAGAGGAATATGCTACCAAATAGCACCTTATTCACTAATGTAGGCCTACTTTTAAGGAATGCACTATAAGGAATAGATCAATCAACTGGCTCACTAAATGGGGTACCGAAATAAATCCAAAAGAGGTCGACACGAAATTAGACTAGGTTTATTTCTGTTTTGACCTGCTGAGTCGCAGTGCTTAGTGAACAGATTTTGGGCCTAGCTGTATCGAAAACGGTTGATGGGGAAAGTGTGTAATCTGATCAATATATTTCCCCCCCAATATTAATGAGAGAATGGGAATGTGCATAAAGGTCTAACATTCCATGACGTGGTATGAAGTTCTTAATTCGTCAGTGGCTGCAATATTGTCCTCAGTAAACTCAACATGAGTGAAAACAACACAGACAAGGACAAGTTTTTCGAGATATAAAAAATACTGTATGCTATTATGGATGAAGAAAAGGTAGGTTAAATGACACTAAATATTTGGGAATGTAACTAAGGAAAACGTCATTTAAGATAACATAGTCTATTGCAAAACAAATGTCTAATTCTCTCTATTAAGTCAATCACCAGTTTAGCTCTGCTATGGCTGTAGCTCTATGATGTCCTTTGCAAGAATCTAATCTGACATTGACATGAAATTCCTATGTCCTTCAGGTAGTACAGAGAGATGATGATGATCCCCAGAGGGAGGGGAGGGAGGTTGTTGAGGAAGAACCAGTGGCCCAGCTCAAGAAGGAGCCCAAGAAGACAGGAAAGGTAAAATGTCAGGAGTGACAGGGCAACTACTAGACTAGTAACACTCAATTGTCACAATAGCTGCATTGACCTGGATAGTTTTATTCAATAGTCCTATTGTAGCAATTTTATCAAAGTATTGTATTAAGAGAAAAGCGTCTGACTTATCCTGAATTGTCCTATATGGTAATAACATATTTAGGATTGTGGAATAAACACCCGGACAGAGGATCTGTTATTGAGCTCTTGGAGAAGAATGCTCTTAAGGCTGCATTCGGCCCAGGCAACAAAGATGAGATGGAGGACTGCTACCCAATCCTCATCTCATTCATGCGCAATCTTACTGATAGTATGTTAGAACCATGTTTTGCTCTAGCCTCACATATTTTGTGCAGAAGGAAATAAAAAGTAAGTAAAACACATTTCTTTTTTCTTTTCTAGGCAATGGCAAGTGATCTATAAAGGATTTTAAAAAACCTGTACGTTTCTCCATCAGCCTTTGACCTTTGATTTGGGAATGTTGTGTTGAATCAAGAGAGAGGAATTAACCATAGTTCTATTCTGCTATTACGTTCATTAATCTGTCATACTTCATCCAACTTTGAATTCAGTCACAGATAAGGAAAACGATGTTGGTGAAATGCATTCTGTTCAATCTAGAATACTTTACATCAGTTTCATTGCCAAACCTGCTGTGTTCTGTTTTTGTTTGTGCAATGCAGATGACAAAGGAACAGCTTGCAAAATTGTGCAAGACCATTGTCAACTTCATTGCACAGACCACCCTGCAGATCCTGCTGCCGGCCCTGGCCCGCATTCTATGGGTGACGGGCTTTTATGACAACGCTGACACACTCGAGGGGTGGATCCTTCACTGCCTTTGAGCAGAAAAGACTGGAGCTCATCCAGGAAGTTAAATATTTGGCGAAGTAACTGTGGCGGCAGGGTTCTCCGACCAAGGTCTAGCACACCCTCTTCCAAGAGGTACTGTATGTTCCCCATAATGTGTGTGTGTGTGCAGTTAATCCTAACCCTCAAACTGATGAACAATAATTTCCCCATTTCAATATTTTCCAGCTTTCTAACAGGTGTGTTTTGCAATATCTAATGCACACATATAAATTACATTTAGAATACTCAATTATAATGCTTGTTAGATTTGTTAGCACTAAGATATCGATTTTCCAACTTCAGACAGCAATTAACATGCTTTGCTTGTTCATTTTAAAGTTCCCAGACCTCACTGAAAGTCCACCTGGGAATGCCAGAGGACAGTATCATCAGCAGTGTCCAGGAGCAACTGTCAAAATCTGACCAAATGGTGGCTGCAGGACAGCTTTCACAAATAGATAAAGTGGTTGGAACTATGCTGGAGAACATTGAGAAGATAAGCAGCGAATGTGGCGAGGAATTGGTCTATCAAGAGTCACTGCGGTCTTCCTCCTCGTTGTCATTCTCAACTGCCAAATCACAGAAGACAGAGTGGGAATTTGCACTCCCATTCCTTCTGAGTTACCCGAGAGTACTGCTCAGCCCATTGTAAGATGCTCAGTCATTGACATGAGCGAATCTACTAAGCCAAAAACAATGGTGTGTGATGCCAGAACAAGCATGTTTGCCATAGCCGATACCATCATGAAGAAGGTATATCCAGAGGCAGAAGGGCAGGTTACATCTCACCCTGATCTAACAGATCCAATAGCTAGACTGGAGGAGCTCATATCTCAGGGTAGGATTGGTGCTCTCTCCCGTGATCTCAGTCACCAAGTCAACCGCATAATTTCCGATAGCAACTTGACCCCTCTGGGACTGACAGTGGCGGCTGGAAAGAGTGCATCTGATACCATCCTTTCGAAGCTGAAGAGGAATGACAAGGTGGGGAAGCCCACAACTTACGAGCTGGTTCAGCTGTTTGTAGAGGAGTCTGTTAAGTGCCTCCTGCTTCCTAGTTTTGTGCCCTATTCAACTTCAATGAGTTTGGCTCAGGGGGCCAAGGTGTTGGCTAGAGTGTCTGAAGATAGAATTTCATGCTCTTCTTCTTCTTCATCAGTATTTAGTGACAGTCAGTCTCTTTACCAAAGTTATGGTAAGCCAGGTCATGTACTCTGTGGATTCTGATGCAGAAAGTAGAGGATCCTCTCCAACTGAATCTCTCCAAACATCTGAACCCACTATATCTGATGTAGGCAATCTATTGAGTGGCAAGTCCTCCCCTCGGCTGTCTCCTTCTGGCACCATTATGGCAACAAGCGAGACCTCCAATGCAGCACAAATCTTGAAGGCCAACATTGATGGAGAGGAAGTGGATACCACCAGTCATTCTGGTGTAGCTCAAAACATTGTCAGGGACGATATGTCAACCAGCCCAGACATGGTCAAAGATGTCACACTTCCAACCCCATCCTCTGATAACTTGGGCAGTGATGATGACGTCACCTGCCTCATCAGCATGTTAGTAATGAGAATTCTAACAGAAATCCAAACCCCAGCAGAAGATTACCCAGTTGACGTCACACGCAAGTCACAAGACCTGATCCCTAAAGTTATGGAGGTCTTCTGTGCATGGTCAGGCTGCTCTGAGACACAAGCCTATCCAGAGAACTTGAGGATTCATAAAGTCTACAGAGTCGTCTATAAAAATCTGTTGGAGGAGTTTGGCTCGGAGAAAATCCTCCAACAGGCCGTGTCGACTCAGGACTCTTCATTTGATAGGATTCTTGTCAAGTCTTTGAGTGAAGCGCTTCTCCACAGATGTAATGAGGCAGTGAGGGCAGCCTCAAGAACATCAGTCAAAACCACCGGGCCTAAGGCTCTTCCACTGGCTGAGGATGTGAGGGCTAGCAGCGGGAAACTATCTTTTCTACAAAGGCTGGTCAGGCTGACAAGCAACTTAAAGGTACAGCGAACGTATTTAAATGAACAGTTGTGGGAGATAATGTGAGTAAACAATGCTATTCAGTGTAAAAATATAAAACCATCCGTTCATTCCAAAACCAATCATAAATGTTGTTGTGCTGGTGTGGTAGGTGTGATTGTTATCATCATGAGGTTGGTCAGCTGTGACATTTTTTAAAACATGTTTTTCTCTTTAAATACTTAGCTATTCAAGAAGGGGAACAAGAAGGATTCCCACCTCTCTGAATCAGAACAAGTACGGACCACTGCTGAATATGGCATGCGTAAGTTCACACAACAGGACAACAGTCTGTTTGAGATATTGGTGTACAAAGAAATGCCATTTCAAAATAACCTTACAAAGGTTATATACGCAATCATTAGTCATCTCTTATGTAAAAGTAATTATATTCTCCAAAACTCAAGCTGTTGGTTCTCATTTATCAGTGTCAGTTATGTTGAGTTGTAACATACATTACATCATTTCTGAATTAAAGTGCATGTAAACGCTCTCTCTCTCTTCTGTAGTGCCCAGCATAGTGCCACATGCTGCCATGTCTGCACTGCCAAACGATCTCCCCGCCAGCTCCCGACAGGAGACGCCTCACAAACGTCCACTTCTCGTCAGGATGTTTTCTGCCATTTCCAAAGGCCTGTTCAAGCCCTTCAAACAGTCCTTAAAGACCAAGTAACTTCAGACAATTTATTAAACGTCATTCATTGCATTAAATTGGCCTTTGTCTTCTTATGTGCTCCCGTTAACAGACCAGATTACAATACTGGTCTTTTAAATGTTAGCAGTGATAGCAACATTGACTATAGTGGTGTGTGTATAGCCCTTCTACACAGTCTGACTCTTCTGACACTGTGTGACATGCCCTCTGATCCAGTGATCTAGGATCTTCTGAGTGGCTTTAGGCCTGAATCTCTGCCCTCCGGCCCAAATAAATGTTTTCTCTTCTGATATATCTGCCACTGTCAGCAGCCAGCAGGGGAAAACAGACAGCGCTGTTGAGAGCTTTCTTTTCTCCCTCATGACTAAAACACTGAGAAAGGCTTTTATCTATTGCAGCATATTCCATCTTTTGATTTAACCTATTATACGGTAGAAGTACCCGTTATTTCCCAACGGTTATATCACAGGAAATGTGTTATAAAAAGTAAACTTACAGTGCATCCGGAAAGTATTCAGACCACTTGACTTTTTCCACATTGTTACGTTACAGCCTTATTCTAAAATTGATACAATTATTTTTTCCTCTCATTAAGCTACACAAAACACCTCATGACAAAGCGAAAAGTGTAGAACATTTTAGCAAATTTATTAAGAATAAAAACAGAATTACCTTATTTAAATAATTATTGAGACCCTTTGCTATGAGACTCGAAATTGATCTCAGGTGCATCCTGTTTCCATTGATCATCCTTGAGATGTTTCTACAACTTGTTTGGAGTCCTGTGGTAAATTCAATTGATTGGACATGATTTGGAAAGAAACACAGACCTGGGGGAAGGGTATGAGAAACAATATTCTCTGATCTGATGATACCGAGATTGAACTCTTTGGCCTGAATCAGGATCCTGGGAAAGGAGGAGCAAAGTACAGAGATCCTTGATGAAAACCTGTTCCAGAGGTTCACCTTCCAACAGGACAACGACCCTAAGCACACAGCCAAGACAATGCAGGAGTGGATTTGGGACAAGTCTCTGAATGTCCATGAATGGCCCAGCCAGAGTCCGGACCTGAACCCAATCGAACATCTCTGGAGAGACCTGAAAAAACTGCAGCGACTCTCCCCATCCAATCCGACAGAACATGAGAGGATCTGCAGAGAAAAATGGGAGAAACTCCCCAAATACAGGTGTACCAAGCTTGTAGCGTTATACCCAAGAAGACTCGAGGCTGTAATCGCTACCAAAGGTGCTTCAACAAAGTACTGAGTAAAGGGTCTGAATATTTGTAAATGTGATCAGTATTTTATTTTTAGTACATAGATTTTTGATTTAAAAAATCAGTTTTTAATTTCTTATTATGGGTTATTATCTGTAGAAGGGGGGGACGATTTAATCCATTTTAGAATAAGGCTGTAACATAACAATGTGGAAAAGGTCAAGGGGTCTGAATACTTTCTGAATGCACTTTATGTAATGAAAATATCAGCTGGTTGCCACTAGATAGCTAGGTTATCCAGTGCAGTGGTAATACTGCCTGCCTTGGGAGATAACGTAGGATGCGTGCTTATCCGGGTGCCAGAGACACAATCACAAGCTTTCTTCAGAATACATAGCTCGATCTTACAACGTAAAGATATGATTATCACTACATAGGTTTTTTTAACAAGAAGGGTGTTTTCTATATCTACCAACTATGAAATTACAGACATCATAAACGGTAAGCATGAGAATAATATCATCAAGGCGGACAGGGACAATGTATGAATACACAAAACATTATTCAAATGGACATTCCCCAAATGAGCTATGCACCAGCCCATAGCCACAGGATATCTATGGAGTAACATTAATATATTCATCAATTTAAAAAAAGGCATGAATATTGTTTTTCTGCTTTTCTGATCTTAAATCTCCCCCTGGATGTTGGTCCAGGTTTCCTCCAGGGGAGACCTTCTGAAACAGTCGCGAAGGAAACAGCCGACAGTTACAGTACTGTGTTGAAGATAGATGATGACACTCTTAAAATACAGGTCATTCCTTTACATGGAGCAGTTCCTTAAACCAGATTAGATTCAACACAGCCACCTCAAACTGGACTCCACCACTCCTTCATAACGCTGGATCTCTTCATAATGCTGCTCCTCAGTCACTGAGTGCATTTACACTGATGAGATGTCCTGCTTAGCCTAGCTGAAAGGGGAGTTCTAACTAGTCCTGTGGGCACCTAGCTGCTGCCCCCGCTGGGCTTGGACTGGGTCTTGCCCCTCATGGCCCCTCCGCGAGCCTGGCCCTTGGCTGGCTGCTGCTGTACTGGGGACTCTGCTGCAGCGGAAACTGGGGCCTGTTGGGCCGGGCTGTGAGGAGGGGGGGTCTGTATCTGAAACGAGGCAGCTGCAGTCACCACCTGCTGCTGGAGGAGCCTCTGCTGAACTACCTGGGCTGGGCTGTGCCTGCTGGAATCATCTGGATCTGGGGATGTAGTCTGGGTCAGGGCAACCGTCAGGGGCTGGATCTGTTACGAGACAGGAAGAGGGTCACATTAAATCAACTATGACAGACAAAATGAGAAATTGTAGGATTTTTAATGAATTTATTTGAAATTATGGTGAAAAATAAGTATTTGGTCAATAACAAAAGTGTATCTCAATACTTTTGCAATGACAGAGGTCAAACGTTTTCTGTAAGTCTTCACAAGGTTTTCACACACTGTTGCTGGTATTT
The DNA here is from genome assembly GCF_013265735.2 of Oncorhynchus mykiss. Classification (NCBI taxonomy): domain Eukaryota; kingdom Metazoa; phylum Chordata; class Actinopteri; order Salmoniformes; family Salmonidae; genus Oncorhynchus; species Oncorhynchus mykiss. Next base: position 310,015 of record NW_023493678.1, read on the forward strand.
TGGCCCATTCCTCCATGCAGATCTCCTCTAGAGCAGTGATGTTTTGGGGCTGTTGCTGGGCAACACAGACTTTCAACTCCCTCCAAAGATTTTCTATGGGGTTGAGATCTGGAGACTGGCTAGGCCACTCCAGGACCTTGAAATGCTTCTTACGAAGCCACTCCTTTGTTGCCCGGGCGGTTTGTTTGGGATCATTGTCATACTGAAAGACCCAGCCACGTTTCATCTTCAATGCCCTTGCTGATGGTAGGTTTTGTTACTTTGGTCCCAGCTCTCTGCAGGTCATTCACTAGGTCCCCCCGTGATCATTTTGACCCCACGGGGTGAGATCTTGCATGGAGCCCCAGATCAGTGGTTTTGTATGCCTTCCATTTCCTAATATTTGCTCCCACAGTTGATTTCTTCAAACCAAGCTGCTTACCTATTGCAGATTCAGTCTTCCCAGCCTGGTGCAGGTCTACAATTTTGTTTCTGGTGTCCTTTGACAGCTCTTTGGTCTTGGCCATAGTGGAGTTTGGAGTGTGACTGTTTGAGGTTGTGAACAGGTGTCTTTTATACTGATAACAAGTTCAAACAGGTGCCATTAATACAGGTAACGAGTGGAGGACAGAGGAGCCTCTTAAAGAAGAAGTTGCAAGTCTGTGAGAGCCAGAAATCTTGCTTGTTTGTAGGTGACCAAATACTTATTTTCTACCATAATTTGCAAATAAATTCATTAAAAATCCTACAATGTGATTTTCTGGATTTTCTTTTCTCATTTTGTCTGTCATAGTTGAAGTGTACCTATGATTTAAATTACAGGCCTCTCTCATCTTTTTAAGTGGGAGAACGTGCACAATTGGTGGCTGACTAAATACTTTTTTGCCCCACTGTATGTATGTATGTATGTATGTATGTATGTATGTATGTACACTGCTCAAAAAAAGAAAGGGAACACTAAAATAACACATCCTAGATCTGAATGAATGAAATATTCTTATTAAATACTTTTTTCTTTACATAGGTGAATGTGCTGACAACAAAATCACACAAAAATTATCAATGGAAATCAAATGTATCAACCCATGGAGGTCTGGATTTGGAGTTACACTCAAAATTAAAGTGGAAAACCACACTACAGGCTGATCCAACTTTGATGTAATGTCCTTAAAACAAGTCAAAATGAGGCTCAGTAGTGTGTGTGGCCTCCACGTGCCTGTATGACCTCCCTACAACGCCTGGGCATGCTCCTGATGAGGTGGCGGATGGTCTCCTGAGGGATCTCCTCCCAGACCTGGACTAAAGCATCTGCCAACTCCTGGACAGTCTGTGGTGCAACGTGGCGTTGGTGGATGGAGCGAGACATGATGTCCCAGATGTGCTCAATTGGATTCAGGTCTGGGGAACGGGCGGGCCACTCTGAAACACTCCAGCCACATGAGGTCTAGCATTGTCTTGCATTAGGAGGAACCCAGGGCCAACCGCACCAGCATATGGTCTCACAAGGGGTCTGAGGATCTCATCTCGGTACCTAATGGCAGTCAAGCTACCTCTGGTGAGCACATGGAGGGCTGTGCGCCCCCCCCAAAGAAATGCCACCCCACACCATGACTGACCCATCGCCAAACCAGTCATGCTGGAGGATGTTGCAGGCAGCAGAACGTTCTCCACGGCGTCTCCAGACTCTGTCACATCTGTCACGTGCTCAGTGTGAACCTGCTTTCATCTGTGAAGAGCACAGGGCACCAGTGGCGAATTTGCCAATCTTGGTGTTCTCTGGCAAATGCCAAACGTCCTGCACGGTGTTGGGCTGTAAGCACAACCCCCACCTGTGGACATCGAGCCCTCATACCACCCTCATGGAGTCTGTTTCTGACCGTTTGAGCAGACACATGCACATTTGTGGCCTGCTGGAGGTCATTTTGCAGGGCTCTGGCAGTGCTCCTCCTTGCACAAAGGCGGTGGTAGCGGTCCTGCTGCTGGGTTGTTGCCCTCCTACGGCCTCCTCCACGTCTCCTGATGTACTGGCCTGTCTCCTTGTAGCGCATCCATGCTCTGGACACTACGCTGACAGACACAGCAAACCTTCTTGCCACAGCTCGCATTGATTTTTCCATCCTGGATGAGCTGCACTACCTGAGCCACTTGTGTGGGTTGTAGACTCCGTCTCATGCTACCACTAGAGTGAAAGCACCGCCAGCATTCAAAAGTGACCAAAACATCAGCCAGGAAGCATAGGAACTGAGAAGGGGTCTGTGGTCCCCACCTGCAGAACCACTCCTTTATTGGGGGTGTCTTGCTAATTGCCTATCATTTCCACCTGTTGTCTATTCCATTTGTACAACAGCATGTGAAATGTATTGTCAATCAGTGTTGCTTCCTAAGTGGACAGTTTGATTTCACAGAAGTGTGATTGACTTGGAGTTACATTGTGTTGTTTAAGTGTTCCCTTTATTTTTTTGAGCAGTGTATGTGTGTGTGTGTGTGTGTGTGTGTGTGTGTGTGTGTGTGTGTGTGTGTGTGTGTGTGTGTGTGTGTGTGTGTATGTATGTCCTCTCACTGTCAACTGCAATTATTTTCAGCAAACGTAATACGTGTAAATATTTGTACGAACATAAGATTCAAAAACTGAGACAAACTGAATAAGTTCCACAGATATGTGACGAACAGAAATTGAATATTGTGTCCCTGAACGAAAGGGGAAGGGCAAAATCAAAAGTAACAGTCAGTATCTGGTTTGGCCTCCAGCAGCATTAAGTACTGCAGTGCATCTCCTCCTCATGGACTGCACCAGACTTGCCAGTTATTCCTGTGAGATGTTACCCCACTCTTCCATCAAGGCACCTGCAAGATCCCAGACATTTCTAGGGGGGAATGGCCCTGTCCTCTCCATCCGATCTAACAGGTCCTAGACATGCTCAATGGGATTGAGATCCGGGCTCTTTGCTGGCCATGGCAAAACACTGACATTCCTGTCTTGTAGGAAATCAGCCATACTGCTCGTTCTGTGCGTTGTTGCATTGTCATGCTGCAGGGTCATGTCAAGATGAGCCTGCAGGAAGGGTACCACATGAGGGAGGATGATGTCTTCCCTGTAACGCACAGCATTGAGATTGCCTGCAATGACATCAAGCTCAGTCCGATGATGCTGTGACACATCGCCCCAGCCCATGACGGACCCTCCAACTCCAAATCGATCCCGCTGCAGAGTACAGGCCTCTGTAACGCTCATTCTTTCAACGATAAACGCAAATCCGACCATCACCCCTGGTGAAACAAAACCGCGAATCGTCAGTGAAGAACACTTTTTGCCAGTCCTGTCTGGTCCAGCGACGGTGGGTTTGTGCCCATAGGTGACGTTGTTGCCGGTGATGTCTGGTGAGGACCTGCCTTACAACAGGCCTACAAGCCCCCAGTCCAGCCTCTCTCAGCCTATTATTCAGTCTATTCAGTCTGAGCACTGATGGAGGGATTGTGCTTTCCTGGTGTAACTCGGGCAGTTGTTGTTGCCATCCTGTACCTGTCCCGCAGGTGTGATGTTCGCATGTACCGATGCGGGTGTTGTTACACGTGGTCTGTGCAGGTGTTACACGTGGTCTGCCACTGCGAGGACCATCAGCTGTCCGTCCTGTCTCCCTGTAGCGCTGTCTTCGGCGTCTCACACTACGAACATTGCAATTTATTGCCCTGGCCACATCTTCAGTCCTCATGCCTACATGCAGCATGCCTAAGGCATGTTCACGCAGATGAGCAGGAACCCTGGACATCTTTCTTTTGGTGATTTTCAGAGTCAGTAGAAAGGCCTCTTTAGTGTCCTAAGTTTTCATAACTGTGACCTGAATTGCCTACCATCTGTAAGCTGTTAGTGTTCTACAGGTGCATGTTCATTGTTTGGCGCCCCGGATAAACCTCCAGTAGCCGGATGGACAGGTCCACCAGCTGGTCGAAGGTGAGGATGGTGTCTCTGCAGACCAGCTCCCGATGGAGGTCCTTACGTAGACTACAGCGGTAATGGTCGATCAGGGCCCTGTTGCTCCATCCAGCGCCGGCAGCCAGGGTCCTAAACTCCAGCGCAAACTTCTGTGCGCTCCTCATCTCCTGCCTCAGATGGTAGAGTCGCTCACCCACCGCTCTGCCCTCGGGTGGGTGGTCGAATACTGTCCGGAAACAGCGGGTGAACTCCTCAAAATCGTCCAACGCCGCATCTCCCCCTCCACACACAGCGCTGGCCCACTCCAGGGCTTTCCCAGTGAGGCACGAGACAAGGGCGAAACTCTTCTCACGGTCCGATGGAGCTGGGTGGACCGTGACCAGGTACATGCTTAGTTTTTGGAGGAAACCCTGGCATCCGGCAGCATCTCCGTCGTATCCCTGTGGTATGGATAGATGGATCCTGCTAGGTTCAGGTGGGAAAGGGGTGTTCAGGGTAGACCCCGGTTGTGCTGGTAGAGGCGCTGGGAAAACTCCCTGTGTCTCCCAGCGGTCCATATTCTGGACAACGCGATCCATGGCTGCGCTCAGTTTGGAAATCATCGCCACATGTTCCATGACGCGCTCCTCCACCTCCACGGCTGGGGTACCTTCTCCTGCTGACTTCATTTTGGTCAGAGATTCTATCACAGTCGTGTGTATAGGTGGCAGGGAAGTCAGGCACAGGATAATTAAAACTTGGTGGAATGGAGTAGTTTAATAACTTAAAACACATAACTCCAAAACCATGAAATACAATGAAACAAAGTGGGTACGAGGACCCGTCGCGCACCAAATACAAAACACGAATACTGAACATAAAACAATCTCTGACAAAGACATGAGGGAAAACAGACGGTTAAATACACAACAGGTAATGAATGGGATTGAAACCAGGTGTGTAGTAAGACAAGATAAATCCAATGGAAAATGAAAAATGGATCAATGATGGCTAGAAGACCGGTGACGTCAACCGCCGAGCACCGCCCGAACAAGGAGAGGCTTCGACTTCCGCAGAAGTTGTGACACCCACAGGGTGGGCTTTTTCATACATGCAGGATTTTCTTTCCCAATGTACCTCTAAATGTATTCTGCTCAACCAGTATCTCCATCTCAGACAGATGACAACAAATCCCCAGCCGCGATGCTATCCTGACTGAAGCAGTAGGGTATGTGTCAACACAAATATTGATAATATCTCTCTGACTGGAATAAGGTTCTCAATGGCAAGGCTTTTCTTCGGCAAAGAGAGACATCCATACAACGGTAAAAGAGCAAACTGACTCTGAAAGCCCCACCAGCTCTACCCAGTACTGCTTTATCTGCTACGTCGTTATGCGGGAGACTCTGTCAAAGGAGATGAGGATACCAAAACACAATGCTACACTCCAAAGTGCTGCCGTGGGGCCTTCCTGAGCTGAACAAACTAGCTGTAAAACCTCTCGCTTTCACTGGCTTCTAGATCAGAGCGCTTGCATCATTGCTATTTTACAAGAGAATGAGAAATCGACTGAAGGGAAACAGTCAACCATGTTTCTTGTTTGAGAAATTTGACTTCATCTTGCCTCATTCTTAAAAAGTTAGGGATGAAAATGATCTAATACAACAATAAAAAGCTACAACAAACGAACGCACAATTCTGTATTTCATCACGTTCTACCTCTGTCAAGACACACACACACACACACACACACACACACACACACACACACACACACACACACACACACACACACACACACACACACACACACACACACACACACACACACACACACAGGGAACAAGAGCAAAAAAGTGCGGTGATTCATCTACTGTCCTTAACACCATGTCAGCTCCTGTCCTCTGAGGTCTGCTCAAACTCCTCCCCCAGGTTTAATGGGACCAGCCATTATGACCCTCAGAGGTTTCCTCTGTGCTGTGGTTTCTGGTTTTATGTCATGCCACAAAAATCCTTCATGCTTAGCTCTGCATTGACCCACAGTGAAATCCTCAAATCCCTCTCTAACACTCACACTCATAACTACAATGACCTGTTACTCTGTTCATGCCTGTGATCAGCCTGATCTCATAGACTAGACATAACATAGTAAATGTAAATCCGGGACACTCAAATTAGTATAATATGTTATGTTTGGTATGGTTATATAAGACAAATGGTTATTTAAGGCAAAAACGAAAGTAGGGTGGTTGGTCAGGGTGGAGGGGTGGGCATACAGTATAACACGGATGTCTAACGATCCAAAGGTTATGATTTTGAATCTCATCACAGACAACTTTAGCTAATTAGCAAACTTTCAACTCCTTACCACTTTTTAGCTACTTTGTAACTACTTAGCATGTTAGCTAACCCTTCCCCTAACCCTTATAGCTAACCCTTCCCCTAACTCTAACCTTAACCCTTTAACCTAACTCCTAAACTTAACTCTAACCTTAACCCTAACCCCTAGCCTAACTAACTTTAACCAGGTAATTTGTTTTTGATGGAAGAGGGAGGTGCAGACATGGGATAGATGGTAGAAGAGCAATGATAGACGCTGCCATCGGTTTTCTGAAAAAAAGTGCCTGATTTTTATTTTTATTTCACCTTTATTTAACCAGGTAGGCTAGTTGAGAACAAGTTCTCATTTACAACTGCGACCTGGCCAAGATAAAGCATAGCAGTGTGAACAGACAACAACACAGAGTTACACATGGAGTAAACAATAAACAAGTCAATAACACAGTAGAAAAAAAAGAAAAAAAGAGTCTATCTACATTGTGTGCAAAAGGCATGAGGAGGTAGGCGAATAATTACAACTTAGCAGATTAACACTGGAGTGATAAATGATCAGCTGGTCATGTGCAGGTAAAGATACTGGTGAATAAGTAGTTCTTCATGCAGCGTAACAGGTTACAGGTTCTTCTTGGTGAAGCGCCTGAATGGCTTCATCATTGCTGAAAAGACCCTGACAATCAAGGATCGTTTTTTGACACGCTGAGATATGGAGGGAGAAACCTCTCCAACTGGAGCTAGAAACACAAGAGAAATGGATGGGGTAAGAGAGAGAGAGAGAGAAAGAGAGAGATGCAGTATAGTAACGTTGAAAAATAACAGTGCTATGAGTTTGGTAGGCATTCCTATGTTTCTAACACACACCTAAACAAAACTACAAGCTATAGCAGAGCTCTAAAACATCCTTACCTATGCAATGTCCATCAGTAGAGGGAATCTCAGTCTGGTCCTGGACTGAATGGCAGTCATTTTTGTTTCCTCTCTTGGAACGCTAACAAAGAAAGGTAAAGAAAATGGTACAGAGAATAAATAAATGGAACACTTCTGAATCCAAGGCAACAATTTAGTGGTGAATAAAAAATATTTATTTCATGTATTTGTCTTATCATAGCCACATCAATAACATCAGCACCTAACTGGAACAAAAAACATATGCTAACTCCCTGCTATACCTTGAAGTTGATCCTGAGTTTGGTCATTGAAAAGCAAAGGAAGCTCCTTCTTGCTTTCTGCTCAGCCCCCCTCTCTGTCTCAGCCTGGTCTGATGGGTTTGGTCTTGACGCCTCCTTGCATCCCTGTACCAGCTGCTGGGTCAAGGACTTTACCAGGACTCTGTCAAATGCAGGGTCCTGGGAGGAAATAGCTGCTTGCAGGGTGTTATAAGAGCCAAACTCCTCCATGAGGTTTTTATGTACACCTCTGAACACCCTTTGGATGTTCAGGTTCTGGGAATATGCCTGTGTCCTGGATAATCTGGATGCAGCACAGAACTCAGACAGGACTTGTCTGATGAGTTGCTGAGATGTTTCTGTCAGATCTGCTGCCTGTTGGGAGGGTCCATCTAGGGCTGAGGGTCTGATCTCCGATAGCAACCTTATCACCAGTATGGTGACAAAACAGATGCCATCATCTTTGCTGGAATCCATCAAGTACTGCAGTGGGAATGCAGTGGCACTGCTGATGTCCGGGATGATTAAGAGCTCCCTCAGATGGCCAGAGCTGCTAGGGATACACACCTCCTTCTCTTCAATGTCAATCCCCTCTCCCTTTGGTACCAAAAAGGTTCCCTTGCTGGTGAAAGACGGAGTGGAGGATCGAAAAGAGACTTTAGCACTCGGTGGTCGGCTGCTGTCAGTCATTGGACTGTTACGATGCAGGGGTTCATCTGTGTGTGCCATCATCTTTGTCTTTAGGTCACTTGTAGAAATCTCTGGCATTTTAGAGTCCCTGGTGTCGATGCAGGAGCTCCTGACGATGGGGCAGGTCAGATCAAAAGGCACTTTGTCAGGGATGGGAGTGCCAGGGAGGTTGATCTCTAACTCACACTCTGACCTAGGACCCTTTGAAGAGCTGGACAAGGAACTACGACCATTTAAAGAAGTGGATAAAGATGAACAGGTTCGAGGGATGTCTTGGCAGACTTGTTCACTGTCATCCTCACTTTTCTCAATCTCCTTCAGCATAGTTCCTACCATATCATTGATCTGAAGGAGCTCCCTGGAATCCTTCATTCGCCCGAAGTTTGAGATTTCACTCTGGATAGCAACCAGGATTTCCCCAAGGGTCTCTTTGGAAGAAGCCATTTCTGTCCTTTCGGATCCGGATGGCTTCAGCCCTGTGAAGAAATCCTTAAGTGTGTTCTTCATACTGACGCAGATGTTCTTAGCTGTTGACCAAAGCTTCTCCTCTGATATTTTAACACTCAATTCAGTATCATCCAGTTGGGAGCCCCCGTGGGAGCACTGTGAAACTCTCCCACTTCTTTCCAGTAGCACAGTGTCAGTGGACTCATTTTTCTGGAAAATAGTCGCCATTCCTTTGACAAAGGTTTCCACTAATCCAGAGGCTGTATTCTCAGAGGACATGGAGGACATGGATTCTGAAAGGACATGGATCTCTGATGGTGAGCTAGATGATAAGCCAGCCTGCAGACTTTTCTGAAGACCAGTATGGCTGATCTGTGTGATAAAGGAATGACTGGATCTCATCAGCACTTTACTCACTGCCTCTTCTGCCTGAGTCTGAAAGTCATTGCTAGAGAGCTTCTTAATGCTCTGAATCAGACTAGTTGAGGACTCTGTGATTCTGACACTCTCTTCTGAGCTCAGTTGAGAATATTGAGTACTCACGCTCAAGCCTTCATTGGGTGAGGGTGACTGGGAAATAGTATAGTCATCAAGCTTTGATAGGACACCATCAACAAACCAATCAAGCCTCTAGGGACTCATCAGATGAACTGACAACGGCTAAGGATTTACTCTCCACTTTTGATAACTCTGACTTGTAGATGGAAAAAACACTGCTAAGAACTTCTTGAGTACTGGTATCCAGATTGGAGAGACAGAGAGCTGGTATTGGTTGGCTCTCTCTGGGAACTCTACTGTGTTCGGTGCTGGGTAACTGGACCTCAACAGTTGAAACAGTTGCCTTTTCCAGGGTGTCTGAAGACTCCCGAAGAGAAGCATCCTTTGACACACCTTCTTCTCGAGCGGCTAGAGTTAAAAGGTCCCTCAGCTTTGCTCGTATACGGCCATAGAGTGTGCCGGCTAGAGAGAAGGTTATCTTCTGTGAAGACCCTGTTTTGTGGTCATTTACAGGAACTGGCCAATCAACTGCTTCACATGTGTCTTCAAATGATGCTATCGTCTCCATGCCTCCCACAAATGCCTTAACAATCACTGTGGCAGTGGAGGTTACAGATGTCAGGGCTGTGCAGCTGGTATTCAGCGGGGCTTCAGTAAGGCTAGGAGCAGCACTAGAAGGCCTAGAGGAAGGAGCCATGCCAGAAGAGCTGCTGACTTTCCTTGTAAGGATGGTGCTCACCGCCTTCAGGGCTTTAGACTGAAAGTCGGGGCTAGAGAGGGTCTGAATCTTTCTGGCCACCACACTGGTAGAGGATCCAGTCTCTTTGAGAAAGTGAGTGGTCCCTTCCTTCCCAGATGGACACTCAACATCTAGGTCACATTGAAGATTGGTCAGAAATTTAGACCCCAAGATTGTCATCTTCTTGGCCAGATCCAATAGGATGTTGAAGTCCTGTGCCATTTTGTCCATTGTGCCGACAATGGCCTCCAGCACATCATCGGTCACAGGGTCCATGAGGGGCTCGATAAACCCTACCCACTCTGGCTCAGATGTTTGGCTCTGTAGCTCGGCCAGGATCTGAACCGAGGCTACCCGAATGACCTCCTTGCCTGCTGCTATGTCCTGACTGTCCATAGGGGGGCAACTCCCCGGGCTGGCCTGAATGGCCACTGAGAGGCCAGAGTTAAGCTGGTGTACCACCTCCCCCACGATAGCACAGCTCAACTCGGAGGAGCTGGAGGAGGTGGGGTTGGAGTGACCCTCAACCAGGGATATCAGAAGGCTCTCTTCCGTTACCCCAAAAAGAGCCTTCAGAGGCTCCTCCATGAGGGGAGCCTCTCTAGTTGCAGGCAAGCTCTGCAATGAGGTCTGGGACCTTGAAGATAAACACACAATCACCACTTAAGCCATGCAAATGTAACCAACTGTATCTAATCTGGGTCATTAGTGAGCCTGAAAACCAAATTAGAGCAATGATGGATTACTTCTCATACCACCTTAGTTCTAGAAGCCTAAAGCCAACTGACACGATTTTTTGCCTGATTTTTATGTTTGTACGACATCAGAATATGATTATTTCTGAATGGCATGTACCTGATCTATTTATTCATAGATGACTTCATGGCTTACCCAGTTAAAAATGACTTTCACCTGGACCCACCCCCAGTGGCAACATTTCTGAACAGAACTTAAAACTACAAGGTGTGAATTCCAAGTTAATAATGTATGATAAGTATGGATCAGGTCTTGCAATTATTATGTTGAAATATTGCTGTGAACATACCTCTTAGGCGAACAGCATGGTGATGAGGTTCTGCGAGTGGATTTTTGGCGGCATCCTGCACTGCCATTACTCCTCCTCTCCTTAGTCCAGTAGTTCATCTCACTGATCAGCAGCCTTTTCTCTCTCTCATCCAGACCGCCTAAGGAATCCTCAGACCCTGTCAGAGAGCACTGTGATTCTGGGGAGGTTGCCCCACTCCTCAGGTTCACCCCCATGATACGAGCTAGCGCTGGTAGGAGAATGCGGAGGGCTGTCTGGGTCACGACTTTAACAATCTTCAGACACAGCATGGAGAGCTGCTCGAATGTGAGCTATGGCCAACAAACAGAGTAATGTTTTTGTCAATCAAGCAATTCCATGACACCATTCCCTATATAGCGCACAACTTTTGACCAGAACCTTATGTGGAGAGACTTACATTATTTTTCATGCCCTGCTGAATCACTCTCCATTGGCTAGAGAAAAGAAAGGAAACATATTTTACCTGCACACTGGTGTTGAGTTAGTGGAGTCACTAGATAGCCATGTCAGGGAAAATAAACGTGTATTTATTTAAGCAATTAGCAAGTCCATGAGATATTTTGTTCTTGATTTACAGGAAGAGTTAGGTGTGTGGTTACAGTGATGTTAGGGTTAGGTGTAGTGTTTGAAATCCCATTTGTGGTTAGAAGGTGCACTATGACTATAAATTCAGAGTTGTTGTATGTGAGGTTGGAAAAAGACATGGGACTTGCTCATCAGTTAGACTCCTCAGGAAGGAGAGGAGGATTGGGGCACAGCATGTCCCAATCTTGAGAGAAGGCATTAGAGTCCTCTGAGCCTCCTTCTCCAGCTGCTCAATGATAGATCCCCTTTCCCGGAAACCACACCCGGGTGTCTGAGAAGACTCTGGGAAACCGCAAAGAGAAATCTAAAGTTGAATCTGAACTTGATCCCTAATTTCCTTCACCTTTAGGGATTTGATTGCACTGGACAGGTAAAAGCACATCTCTCTGCAGGCCTCCACTATATTGCTTTCACCTATATAGATACTATCTACTCAGATCGGTGCTGATGAATTTGAACACAACCTGCACCCAACATGAAGTAATCTCGGACCTGCACCAATGCTGCTGTCCTCCTCCACGGAAGTCTTCTTGGCACCGCCACTGGACTTACGTTTAGCCTACATGACAACAGATTATAGGTCTAATAGCAGATCTAAGGTCAGTGTAGCGTCTCCTCCTAATGCTTTAAGGCTAGGATTTAGTGATAGTAAACTAATCCTAGATCTGTGCCTAAGTAGGCAGAGCATGTGTAAAGGACAGCATATTTCTTACCTTGCCTCCTGTCCTGTTCTTGTTGGTCTCATGTGTCTCTGTTTCATCCTTCATGTTCTCCACGACTTTATTTTGGTCATCCGGGGGATCGTCCCATTTCACGCTCTGGTGGATAAATAAGAGGTCAATATCAGTCCTAGGTTGTGACTTTATGAAACAACTTATTCGCTCCTATTTTAAACAAAACGGCAATAGTGGTCAGATTTCAGGCCATGGATCAAACCAGTGAGACCTATTGCTGTGTTGGTGACCTACTATATTGTTAGTAATTTATCCTCTAAACTCAAAATAGGCAAATGAACTATACCTTGCTGTCATCTGACATGATGAGTGGCTTATTGTTGTAGGCTGTTTAGAGGAAATACTAATACCTCCTTTGAAAAAACGTCAGTGAACCATCGGCAGACAACTGAAGTGAATATGAACGTCCTTGAATTATGCCAAAGCATTGTTGAATACTCGATTCTGATTGGCTGAAGCCAGAGCATTCTTCAAAGATGTCATACACACATGATGTCACAATTAGGCCTAAGTCTAATATCTATATGAATTGTCAATTTCATTAGAAAACAAATCAAAGCTTGTCAAAGTTCTGCCAAACGAAAATATGTCTAAGTGCACGTTTTTGCGTTTAATTTATGGTTTATCATGCATCGTCATTCATAACCATATACAAAAACGTAACTCGCTGCCATCCATTAGCTATAATTCTGAGGTTGTAGATCTGCAAAACTAGAACGTGCAATAAATTATAACCACTTGCAGAATAATTTCAAATCAAAGACGTTCCGCTGCATAGAGCTGACACGTTTCTTGGCGTCAGGGGACAGTGCCATGGTTCTGAAATGTTTCGAGTCTGGGCAGCACCTGAGACCGCGGCATGGTGCTGAAATGGAGCAGGGCTCAGTTCTATGGATATCTCATGCGGATTTTCCTGCTAGCCTATGTATAACGATACTATAATTACATTATTTTCATCCATCCGTCAACACAAATGGCATGTCAACGTTCCCCAAATAATAATGCAATGAAGCCAAGCCGAGATGTATGGTTCTTCATCCAGAGTACGAAGCACCACTGTATCATCTAAAACCTTCAGAGAGATCCCTTAAAACTGTAGTATAAATTCTCCACGGCTGTTATGGTAGCTAGGTTAATTTAGCGAGACATGGACAAATCCAACACATAGCGTTTCTACTGAGTCCTGCTTAGAGGTGACTGACCGTCATGTTGCTAGTTGTAATGACGCTTTTAAAACAAGAATAGTTATTTGTAATTGCTCTGGGAGCTAATTATTGCAGAGCCCAGCTACACATCCTGCTCGCTGGGCTCATTATGGACAGCCATTGAGCAGTTCAGGTGAAAAAGTCAGCCAGATCTGATCCCTATAACATACATGATACTAGGATCCTGTAGCAACCTGCCGGCCTGCACAATCCTCCATGGCACGAATGCTACACGCGCAATATGGTATGCTAACATCCCACAACAATTCCCCAATTGGAATTACTTGCCTAAACTTCCAATCATACTTATTTTCTAATATCAACCATAGTTTCTGCACTTAAGGCAGACTTGCCATTAGAACAAGATGGGATTAGGACAACTGTAAAGCTCATTAAACGTAGGCTAAAATGAACCTTACCTGGCTGTCGTCAGCCATTATGTGTAGCCCGTTAATTAAGGCTCTGAGCCTCTGATACTGCAGCTGTTCTGATAGGCTACTGTAGCTGTTCTGTAACTGTTAAACTAGTCTAATCGTATCCGTTGGAAACTGGTCAGTGAACCGTCCTCAAACACAATGAACTGATGACAATATGGACATGAACCTTCACATTAAGATATCAAATACATGACGTCAGATATGCCTAGAGGTATTGTTGACTTATCATAGTGTCACAGTACGTGCTGTTGACAGCCTGCCCCGAAATCAAAAAGGAACATGGATTTTGTGAAATCTGTTGTGAATGTATCGGGAATGTTTTTGCAATTATATAACTGCCTTCATTTTACTGGACACCATGAAGAGTAACTGCTGCAGCTAAAGGGGATCCACAATAAATACAAACCCAATGCACCATGTATCAACTTGTTTTGACATATCACATGGGATATGACAGTTCCTGATTCTGAGATACTGTAAATCAACAGACCTTGAGAGGAGATAAAACATCATCTGTTGATCTATTTCACAGGTTGCCATGCATGTGATAATGTTATGCACCACGTAAATATACATTGCCTAAGGCTGCAGTGCTATACTCCATGGAGACAGTGCTCAATGTTCATTTTACATGATGGATATATGCTACTCCATTTCATACAATCAATCATCAATCAATCAGTACAATTTATTTATAAAGCCCTTTTTACATCAGCAGATGTCACAAAATGCTTATTCCGACACCCAGCTTAAAACCTCAAATAGCATGCAATGCAGATTTAGAAGCACGGTGGCTAGGAAAAACTCTCTAGAAAAACAGGAACCTAGGAAGAAACCTAGAGAGGAACCAGGCTCTGAGGGGTGGCTAGTCCTCTTCTGGCTGTGCCGGTGGAGATTATAAGTGTACATGGCCAGATCGTAAGGCCAGATCGTTATTCAAGTACTGTAGTTCAAACATTCTTCATAGATGACCAACAGAGTCAACAACATAATGTGGTTACAGAGGGTGCAACAGGTCAGCACCTCCGGAGTAATTGTCAGTTGGCTTTTCATAGCCGAACATTCAGAGGTCGAGACAAAAGGTGTGGTAGAGGGAGAGAGAGAGGTGGGGGAGAGGGAGAGAGAGAGCGAAGATCGAAACAGCAGGTCCATGACAAGGTATCACGTCTGGAGAACACACATGCCTCTTCATGTGATACATGATGTTTGGCTGTGCTAAGTGTTATCTTATGGGTTTGGTGATTGTTCTGTGTGAAGCCGTATTCTGCATTGCATCATGGAATGTGATGTGAAATCCCTGGGCCTATGGCTGTTGAAGATACTCCACTGCACTGCCCTTCTCCCCCGATTGCTCAGTTTGGCCTGGCGGCCAGCTCTAGGAAGAGTCTTGGTGGTTCCAGACTTCTTCCGTTTAAGAATGATGGGGGCCACTGTGTCCTTGGGGACCTTCAATATTGCAGAAACGTTTTGGTACCCTTCACCAGATCTGTGTCTTGACACAATCATGTCTCTGAGCTCTGGACAATTCCTTCGACCTCATGGCTTGGTTTTTGCTCTGACATACACTGTCAACTGTTGGACCTTATAGTTTCAACATATAGAAAACATCTCAGAGGGTTGATCTAGCTGCAGATAGCTAATTCTCCTCTATGTGTTTTCCCCTTGCTGCTAATAAGCTCTTACCAATCTAACTAAATTAATAGAGAACATCTGGTTATCTGACAGTCTATGCAGCAACTATTGTATTAGAGTCAAGCTGTGGTTATTTTATTTATTTTCCTAGACAAGTCAGTTCAGAACAAATTCTTATTTACAATGACAGCTTAGGAACAGTGGGTTAACTACCTTGTTCAGGAGCAGAACGTCATATTTTTACATGGTTAGCTCAGGGATCTGACCTAGCAACCTTTCAGTTACTGGCCCAATGCTCTAACCACAAGGCTACCTGCTGCCCCAAGTCCTGCCAACTCAAAAACTGCACAATAAATGTGTAACCAAGGGGGAACTAGTGCATTTCTCTGAGAAAATCTGCTTCAGTATTATCAATCTTCCAAAACACTTGAAATTCTTGTAAAATCAATGGCATTTATTTGATCAAATAGACTTTGAAAGGGTAGACATGCAGAAATTCCTCTTGTCAAAAGTCTTGCTGTTACATAAGTAGTTCTTCATGCAGCGTAACAGGTTACAGGTTCTTCTTGGTGAAGCGCCTAAATGGCTTCATCATTGCTGAAAAGACCCTGACAATCAAGGATCGTTTTTTGACAGATATGGAGGGAGAAACCTCTCCAACTGGGGGGGGGAAGAGATGCAGAATAGTAACGTTGAAAAATAACAAGTGCTATGAGTTTGGTAGGCATACCTATGTTTCTAACACACACCTAAAGCAAAACTACAAGCTATAGCAGAGCTCTTAAACATCCTTACCTATGCAATGTCCATCAGTAGAGGGAATCTCAGTCTGTTACTGGACTGAATGGCAGTCCAGCTGAGTAGGCCGGGTAGGCGGGGAGGTGGGCCTTAGGGATAGCTTTGGCACTGGATGCCACGATGAGTGCAAGCTAGCTGTGAGCTAGTTAGCTGCAAGCTGTGATCTAGCTGTGAAGATCAGAAGTAGTGGTCCAGGGATTACGGCAGGAATCCGGCGTTGTTGTGGAGAGACAGTCCGATACTAGTAGACTGGCAGTGACATGCTTTTCGGGATATACAATTAGCTATGGTGGAAGAAAAGGTAAGTGAAATATAGGGGAAGGTAGAACATGTTTTACAGTAAGTTTAAAGTTGTTTTCACCAATTTAGCTCTGATAGGCCTTTGGCAATCCAAGCTTTTGGGATCGTACTCAAGGCTACTTGGTTTAGGCCTGGCTATAGCCTAGGGATACAGTCCAATAATATCTCCCTTCTCCTGAAGTGTACACTCTCGTTCGTATCTTCCTACAAATCTAAAATAATTAGATTGGTGGAGGCATGGGCTAAAGAGGAATATGCTACCAAATAGCACCTTATTCCCTAATGTAGGCCTACTTTTAAGGAATGCACTATAAGGAATAGATCATACAACTGGCTCACTAAATGGGGTACCGAAATACATCCAAAAGAGGTCGACACGAAATTAGACTAGGTTTATTTCTGTTTTGACCTACTGAGTCGCAGTGCTTAGTGAACAGATTTCAATGTGGGCCTAGCTGTATCGAAAACGGTTGATGGGGAAAGTGTGTAATCTGATCAATATATTTCCCCCCCAATATTAATGAGAGAATGGGAATGTGCATAAAGGTCTAACATTCCATGACGTGGTATGAAGTTCTTAATTCGTCAGTGGCTGCAATATTGTCCTCAGTAAACACAACATGAGTGAAAACAACACAGATAAGGACAAGTTTTTCGAGATATAAAAAATACTGTATGCTATTATGGATGAAGAAAAGGTAGGTTAAATGACACTAAATATTTGGGAATGTAACTAAGGAAAACGTCATTTAAGATAACATAGGCTATTGCAAAACAAATGTCTAATTCTCTCTATTAAGTCAATCACCAGTTTAGCTCTGATATGGCTGTAGCTCTATGATGTCCTTTGCAAGAATCTAATCTGACATTGACATGAAATTCCTATGTCCTTCAGGTAGTACAGAGAGATGATGAGGATCCCCCGAGGGAGGGGAGGGAGGTTGTTGAGGAAGAACCAGTGGCCCAGCTCAAGAAGGAGCCCAAGAAGACAGGAAAGGTAAAATGGCAGGAGTGACAGGGCAGCTACTAGACTAGTAACACTCAATTGTCACAATAGCTGCATTGACCTGATGTAACATGTCTATTATTTGTGATCTGGAATCTATTCTATTCTATCCAAGGCGAAGAGGAAAAGTAGTGCCAAGAAGTCAGGGGAGCAGGGCACTGATACGGATCCAGGTCATAGATTTTCCCTCTGTAGTATGTTGGTTCTCTAAACTTTAATATCATAGATAAAGGTCATGTTAGAAACTGTAGTCAGTAAGAAATGTTGCATGGGTAGTTTTATTCAATAGTCCTATTGTAGCAATTTTATCAAAGTATTGTATTAAGAGAAAAGCGTCTGACTTATCCTGAATTGTCCTATATGGTAATAACATATTTAGGATTGAGGAATAAACACCCGGACAGAGGATCTGTTATTGAGCTCTTGGAGAAGAATGCTCTTAAGGCTGCATTCGGCCCAGGCAACAAAGATGAGCTGGAGGACTGCTACCCAATCCTCATCTCGTTCATGCGCAATCTTACTGATGAGTATGTTAGAACCATGTTTTGCTCTAGCCTCACATATTTTGTGCAGAAGGAAATAAAAAGTAAGTAAAACACATTTATTTTTTCTTTTCTAGGCAATGGCAAGTGATCTATAAAGGATTTAAAAAACCTGTAAGTTTCTCCATCAGCCTTTGACCTTTGATTTGGGAATGTTGTGTTGAATCAAGAGAGAGGAATTAACCATAGTTCTATTCTGCTATTACGTTCATTAATCTGTCATACTTCATCCAACTTTGAATTCAGTCACAGATAAGGAAAACGATGTTGGTGAAATGCATTCTGTTCAATCTAGAATACTTTACATCAGAGTCTCATTGCCAAACCTGCTGTGTTCTGTTTTGTTTGTGCAATGCAGATGACAAAGGAACAGCTTGCAAAATTGTGCAAGACCATTGTCAACTTCATTGCACAGACCACCCTGCAGATCCTGCTGCCGGCCCTGGCCTGCATTCTAGGGGTGACGGGCTTTTATGACAACGCTGACTCACTCAAGAGGGGTGGCAGTGCAAGATCCTTCACTGCCTTTGAGTAGAAAAGACTGGAGCTCATCCAGGAAGTTAAATATTTGGCGAAGTAACTGTGGCGGCAGGGCTCTCCGACCAAGGTCTAGCACACCCTCTTCCAAGAGGTACTGTATGTTCCCCATAATGTGTGTGTGTGTGTGTGTGCAGTTAATCCGAACCCTCAAACTGATGAACAATAATTTCCCCATTTCAATATTTTCCAGCTTTCTAACAGGTGTGTTTTGCAATATCTAATGCACACATATAAATTACATTTAGAATACTCAATTATAATGCTTGTTAGATTTGTTAGCACTAAGATATCGATTTTCCAACTTCAGACAGCAATTAACATGCTTTGCTTGTTCATTTTAAAGTTCCCAGACCTCACTGAAAGTCCACCTGGGAATGCCAGAGGACAGTATCATCAGCAGTGTCCAGGAGCAACTGTCAAAATCTGACCAAATGGTGGCTGCAGGACAGCTTTCACAAATAGATAAAGTGGTTGGAACTATGCTGGAGAACATTGAGAAGATAAGCAGCGAATGTGGCGAGGAATTGGTCTATCAAGAGTCACTGCGGTCTTCCTCCTCGTTGTCATTCTCAACTGCCAAATCACAGAAGACAGAGTGGGAATTTGCACTCCCATTCCTTCTGAGTTACCCGAGAGTACTGCTCAGCCCATTGTAAGATGCTCAGTCATTGACATGAGCGAATCTACTAAGCCAAAAACAATGGTGTGTGATGCCAGAACAAGCATGTTTGCCATAGCCGATACCATCATGAAGAAGGTATATCCAGAGGCAGAAGGGCAGGTTACATCTCACCCTGATCTAACAGATCCAATAGCTAGACTGGAGGAGCTCATATCTCAGGGTAGGATTGGTGCTCTCTCCCGTGATCTCAGTCACCAAGTCAACCGCATAATTTCCGATAGCAACTTGACCCCTCTGGGACTGACAGTGGCGGCTGGAAAGAGTGCATCTGATACCATCCTTTCGAAGCTGAAGAGGAATGACAAGGTGGGGAAGCACACAACTTACGAGCTGGTTCAGCTGTTTGTAGAGGAGTCTGTTAAGTGCCTCCTGCTTCCTAGTTTTGTGCCCTATTCAACTTCAATGAGTTTGGCTCAGGGGGCCAAGGTGTTGGCTAGAGTGTCTGAAGATAGAATTTCTAGCTCTTCTTCTTCATCAGTATTTAGTGACACAGTCAGTCTCTTTACCAAAGTTATGGTAAGCCAGGTCATGTACTCTGTGGATTCTGATGCAGAAAGTAGAGGATCCTCTCCAACTGAATCTCTCCAAACATCTGAAACCACTATATCTGATGTAGGCAATCTATTGAGTGGCAAGTCCTCCCCTCGGCTGTCTCCTTCTGGCACCATTATGGCAACAAGCGAGACCTCCAATGCAGCACAAATCTTGAAGGCCAACATTGATGGAGAGGAAGTGGATTCCACCAGTCATTCTGGTGTAGCTCAAAACATTGTCAGGGACGATATGTCAACCAGCCCAGACATGGTCAAAGATGTCACACTTCCAACCCCATCCTCTGATAACTTGGGCAGTGATGATGACGTCACCGGCCTCATCAGCATGTTAGTAATGAGAATTCTAACAGAAATCCAAACCCCAGCAGAAGATTACCCAGTTGACGCAAGTCACAAGACCTGATCCCTAAAGTTATGGAGGTCTTCTGTGCATGGTCAGGCTGCTCTGAGACACAAGCCTATCCAGAGAACTTGAGGATTCATAAAGTCTACAGAGTCGTCTATAAAAATCTGTTGGAGGAGTTTGGCTCGGAGAAAATCCTCCAACAGGCCGTGTCGACTCAGGACTCTTCATTTGATAGGATTCTTGTCAAGTCTTTGAGTGAAGCGCTTCTCCACAGATGTAATGAGGCATTGAGGGCAGCCTCAAGAACATCAGTCAAAACCACTGGGCCTAAGGCTCTTCCACTGGCTGAGGATGTGAGGGCTAGCAGCGGGAAACTATCTTTTCTACAAAGGCTGGTCAGGCTGACAAGCAACTTAAAGGTACAGCAAACGTATTTAAATGAACAGTTGTGAGTAAACAATGCTATTCAGTGTAAAAATATAAAACCATCCGTTCATTCCAAAACCAATCATAAATGTTGTTGTGCTGGTGTGGTAGGTGTGATTGTTATCATCATGAGGTTGTTCAGCTGTGACATTTTTTAAAACATGTTTTTCTCTTTAAATACTTAGCTATTCAAGAAGGGGAACAAGAAGGATTCCCACCGCTCTGAATCAGAACAAGTACAGACCACTGCTGAAGATGGCATGCGTAAGTTCACACAACAGGACAACAGTCTGTTTGAGATATTGGTGTACAAAGAAATGCCACTTCAAAATAACCTTACAAAGGTTATATATGCAATCAGTAGTCATCTCTTATGTAAAAGTAATTATATTCTCCAAAACTCAAGCTGTTGGTTCTCATTTATCAGTGTCAGTTATGTTGAGTTGTAACATACATTACATCATTTCTGAATTAAAGTGCATGTAAACTCTCTCTCTCTCTTCTGTAGTGCCCAGCATAGTGCCACATGCCGCCATGTCTGCACTGCCAAAGGATCTCCCCGCCAGCTCCCAACAGGAGACGCCTCACAAACGTCCACTTCTCGTCAGGATGTTTTCTGCCATCTCCAAAGGCCTGTTCAAGCCCTTCAAACAGTCCTTAAAGACCAAGTAACTTCAGACAATTTATTAAATGTCATTCATTGCATTAAATTGGCCTTTGTCTTCTTATGTGCTCCCGTTAACAGACCAGATTACAATACTGGTCTTTTAAATGTTAGCAGTGATAGCAACATTAACTATAGTGGTGTGTGTATAGCCCTTCTTCACAGTCTGACTCTTCTGACACTGTGTGACATGCCCTCTGATCCAGTGATCTAGGATATTCTGAGTGGCTTTAGGCCTGAATCTCTGCCCTCCTGCCCAAATAAATGTTTTCTCTTCTGATATATCTGCCACTGTCAGCAGCCAGCAGGGGAAAACAGACAGCGCTGTTGAGAGCTTTCTTTTCTCCCTCATGACTAAAACACTGAGAAAGGCTTTTATCTATTGCAGCATATTCCATCTTTTGATTTAACCTATTATACGGTAGAAGTACCCATTATTTCCCAACGGTTATATCACAGGAAATGTGTTATAAAAAGTAAACTTCCGGAAAGTATTCAGACCACTTGACTTTTTCCACATTGTTACGTTACAGCCTTATTCTAAAATTGATACAAATATTTTTTCCTCTCATTAACATCTCATGACAAAGCGAAAAGTGTAGAACATTTGAGCAAATTTATAAAGAATAAAAACAGAATTACCTTGTTTAAATAATTATTGAGACCCTTTGCTATAAGACTCGAAATTGATCTCAGGTGCATCCTGTTTCCATTGATCATCCTTGAGATGTTTCTACAACTTGTTTGGAGTCCTGTGGTAAATTCAATTGATTGGACATGATTTGGAAAGAAACACAGACCTGGGGGAAGGGTATGAGAAACAATATTCTCTGATCTGATGATACCGAGATTGAACTCTTTGGCCTGAATCAGGATCCTGGGAAAGATGAACGGAGCAAAGTACAGAGATCCTTGATGAAAACCTGCTCCAGAGGTTCATCTTCCAACAGGACAACGACCCTAAGCACACAGCCAAGACAATGCAGGAGTGGATTCGGGACAAGTCTCTGAATGTCCATGAATGGCCCAGCCAGAGCCCGGACCTGAACCCAATCGAACATCTCTGGAGAGACCTGAAAAAACTGCAGCGACTCTCCCCATCCAATCCGACAGAACATGAGAGGATCTGCAGAGAAAAATGGGAGAAACTCCCCAAATACAGGTGTACCAAGCTTGTAGCGTCATACCCAAGAAGACTCGAGGCTGTAATCGCTACCAAAGGTGCTTCAACAAAGTACTGAGTAAAGGGTCTGAATATTTGTAAATGTGATCAGTATTTTATTTTTAGTACATAGGTTTTTGATTAAAAAAATAAAACTGTTTTTAATGTCTTATTATGGGTTATTATCTGTAGAGGGGGGGGAAAGATTGAATCAATTTTAGAATAAGGCTGTAACATAACAATGTGGAAAAGGGGTCTGAATACTTTCTGAATGCACTTTATGTAATGAAAATATCAGCTGGTTGCCACTATAGACAGCTAGGTTATCCAGTGCAGTGGTAATACTGCCTGCCTTTGGAGATAACGTAGGATGCGTGCTTA
Source organism: Oncorhynchus mykiss (assembly GCF_013265735.2). Classification (NCBI taxonomy): domain Eukaryota; kingdom Metazoa; phylum Chordata; class Actinopteri; order Salmoniformes; family Salmonidae; genus Oncorhynchus; species Oncorhynchus mykiss. Next base: position 332,841 of record NW_023493678.1, read on the forward strand.
TCCGGGTGCCAGAGACACAATCACAAGCTTTCTTCAGACTACATAGCTCAAACTTACAACGTAAAGATATGATTATCACTACATAGATTTTTTTAACAAGAAGGGTGTTTTCTATATCTACCAACTATGAAATTACAGACATCATAAACGGTAAGCATGAGAATAATATCATCAAGGCGGACAGGGACAATGTATGAATACACAAAACATTATTCAAATGGACATTCCCCAAATGAGCTATGCACCAGCCCATAGCCACAGGATATCTATGGAGTAACATTAATATATTCATCAATTTAAAAAAAGGCATGAATATTGTTTTTCTGCTTTTCTGATCTTAAACCTCCCCCTGGATGTTGGTCCAAGTTTCCTCCAGGGGAGACCTTCTGAAACAGTTGAGAAGGAAACAGCCGACAGTTACAGTACTGTGTTGAAGATAGATGATGACACTCTTAAAAGACAGGTCATTCCTTTACATGGAGCAGTTCCTTAAACCAGGTTAGATTCAACACAGCCACCTCAAACTGGACTCCACCACTCCTTCATAACGCTGGATCTCTTCATAATGCTGCTCCTCAGTCACTGAATGCATTTACACTGATGAGATGTCCTGCTTAGCCTAGCTGAAAGGGGAGCTCTAACTAGTCCTGTGGGCACCTAGCTGCTGCCCCTGCTAGGCTTGGACTGGGTCTTGCCCCTCATGGCCCCTCCGCGAGCCTGGCCCTTGGCTGGATGCTGCTGTACTGGGGACTCTGCTGCAGCGGAAACTGGGGCCTGTTGGGCCGGGCTGTGAGGAGGGGGGGTCTGTATCTGAAGCGAGGCAGCTGCAGTCACCACCTGCTGCTGGAGGAGCTTCTGCTGAACCACCTGGGCTGTGCCTGCTGGAATCATCTGGACCTGGGGATGTAGTCTGGGTCAGGGCAACCGTTAGGGGCTGGATCTGTTACAAGACAGGAATCAGACAGAAGACAACATGTTATAAAGTGTAAGTTGATCACTCGTGGTTGTAATCTGTTGATCACTCGTGGTTGTAATCTGTTGGCACCGTCCCTGGGTGTCACTTCTGTAGCAGTATTGTTAAGAGTGTATGATTGTTTTTTTAAATTTTAACCTTAGGCAAGTCAGTTAAGAACAAACTCTTATTTACAACGACGGCCCTAGGAACAGTGGGTTAATTGCCTTGTTCAAGGGCAGAACGACAGATTTTTACCGTGTCAGCTCGGGGATTTGATCTGGCAACCTCTCGGTTACTGGCCCAATGCTCTAACCACGAGGCTACCTGCCGCCCCACATACATGTATGTATGTATGTATGTATGTATGTATGTATGTATGTGGGTCAAAAAACTATTTAGTCAGCCACCAATTGTGCAAGTTCTCCCACTTAAAAAAATGAGAGGCCTGTAATTTTCATCATAGGTACACTTCAACTATGACAGACAAAATGAGAAAAAAAATCCAGAAAATCACATTGTAGGTTTTTTTATGAATTTATTTGAAATGATGGTGGAAAATAAGTATTTGGTCAATAACAAAAGTTTATCTCAATACTTTGTTATATACCCTTTGTTGGCAATGACAGAGGTCAAACGTTTTCTGTAAGTCTTCACAAGGTTTTCACACACTGTTGCTGGTATTTTGGCCCATCCGGAGCAGCTCCTCCGGAGCAGTGATGTTTTGGGGCTTTTGGGGCTGTTGCTGGGCAACACGGACTTTCAACTCCCTCCAAAGATTTTCTATGGGGTTGAGATCTGGAGACGGGCTAGGCCACTCCAGGACCTTGAAATGCTTCTTACGAAGCCACTCCTTCTTTGCCCGGGCGGTGTGTTTGGGATCACTGTCATACTGAAAGACCCAGCCACGTTTCATCTTCAATGCCCTTGCTGATGGAAGGAGGTTTTCACTCAAAATCTCACGATACATGGCCCCATTCATTCTTTCCTTTACACGGAGCAGTCGTCCTGGTCCCTTTGCAGAAAAACAGCCCTAAAGCATGATGTTTCCACCCCCATGCTTCACAGTAGGTATGGTGTTCTTTGGATGCAACTCAGCATTCTTTGTCTTCCAAACACGACGAATTGAGATTTTACCAAAAAGTTATATTTTGGTTTCATCTGACCATATGACATTCTCCCAATCTTCTTCTGGATCATCCAAATGCTCTCTAGCAAACTTCAGACGGGCCTGGACATGTACTGGCTTAAGCAGGGGGACACGTCTGGCACTGCAGGATTTGAGTCCCTGGCGGCGTAGTGTGTTACTGATGGTAGGCTTTGTGTGTGTGTGTGTGTGTGTGTATGTCCTCTCACTGTCAACTGCAATTATTTTCAGCAAACGTAACACGTGTAAATATTTGTACGAACATAAGATTCAAAAACTGAGACAAACTGATATGTGACGAACAGAAATTGAATAATGTGTCCCTGAACGAAAGGGGAAGGGCAAAATCAAAAGTAACAGTCAGTATCTGGTGTGGCCACCAGCAGCATTAAGTACTGCAGTGCATCTCCTCCTCATGGACTGCACCAGACTTGCCAGTTATTCCTGTGAGATGTTACCCCACTCTTCCACCAAGGCACCTGCACGATCCCAGACATTTCTAGGGGGGAATGGCCCTGTCCTCTCCCTCCGATCCAACAGGTCCTAGACATGCTCAATGGGATTGAGATCCGGGCTCTTTGCTGGCCATGGCAAAACACTAACATTCCTGTCTTGGAGGAAATCAGCCATACTGCTCGTTCTGTGCGTGGTGGCATTGTCATGCTGCAGGGTCATGTCAGGATGAGCCTGCAGGAAGGGTACCACATGAGGGAGGAGGATGTCTTCCCTGTAACGCACAGCATTGAGATTGCCTGCAATGACAACAAGCTCAGTCCGATGATGCTGTGACACACCGCCCCAGCCCATGACGGACCCTCCAACTCCAAATCGATGCCGCTGCAGAGTACAGGCCTCTGTAACGCTCATTCTTTCGACGATAAACGCAAATCCGACCATCACCCCTGGTGAGACAAAACCGCGATTCGTCAGTGAAGAACACTTTTTGACAGTCCTGTCTGGTCCAGCGATGGTGGGTTTGTGCCCATAGGTGACGTTGTTGCCGGTGATGTCTGGTGAGGACCTGCCTTACAACAGGCCTACAAGCCCCCAGTCCAGGCTCTGTCAGCCTATTATTCAGTCTATTCAGACTGAGCACTGATGGAGGGATTGTGCTTTCCTGGTGTAACTCGGGCAGTTGTTGTTGCCATCCTGTACCTGTCCCGCAGGTGTGATGTTCGCATGTACCGATGCGGGTGTTGTTACACGTGGTCTGTGCAGGTGTTACACGTGGTCTGCCACTGTGAGGACCATCAGCTGTCCGTCCTGTCTCCCTGTAGCGCTGTCTTCGGCGTCTCACACTACGAACATTGCAATTTATTGCCCTGGCCACATCTGCAGTCCTCATGCCTCCTTGCAGCATGCCTAAGGCATGTTCACGCAGATGAGCAGGGACCCTGGACATCTTTCTTTTGGTGATTTTCAGAGTCAGTAGAAAGGCCTCTTTAGTGTCCTAAGTTTTCATAACTGTGACCTGAATTGCCTACCATCTGTAAGCTGTTAGTGTCTTAACGACCATTCTACAGGTGCATGTTCATTGTTAGGCGCCCGGGATAAACCTCCAGTATAAAGGATAAACCTCTAGTAGTTGGCAAACTCTAAAAATCACTGCACCTCTTTTACCGTGGTGGGAGTCAGCTAATTACGCACGGCTGCAACCCATACGGCATGACGAGGTACTCATAATGCCCTGAGGTGGTACTAAATGCCGTCTTACGCTCGTCTCCCTTCCGAATACGCACCAGATTGTACGCACTCCTGAGATCCAGTTTATTGAAGAAGCGAGCCCTGTGCATTGACTCAATCGCCATAGCAATAAGAGGTAGGGGGTAACTATACCTCACAGGCACAAACCTCCATCCTTCTTCTTCACAAAAAAGAAACTCGAGGAGACAGGTGAAATGGAGGGCTGAATGTACCCCTGACGCAGGGATTCGGAGACATATGTCTCCATAGCCACCGTCTCCGCTTGCGACAGGGGATACACGTGACTCCTGGGAAGTGCAGCGTCTACTAGGAGATCTATTGCACAATCCCCCCGTCGATGGGGTGGTAATTGAGTCGCCTTCTTTTTACAGAAGACGAGAGCCAAATCGGCATATTCTGGGGGAATGCGCACGGTGGAGACCTGGTCTGGATTTTCCACCGTAGTAGCACCAACGGAAACCCCTAAACACCTACATGAGTACTCTCGCGACCACCCCGTGAGAGCCCTCTGTGGCCAAGAAACAGTGGGGTTATGACAAGCTAACCAGGGTAGGCCAAGCACCACGGAATACGCAGGAGAATCAATAAGAAAAATACTCATCTTTTCCCTGTGACCCCCCTGCGTTACCATACTCAAAGGAGCGGTTGCCTCCCTGATAAACCCTGACCCTAATGGTTGACTATCTAAGGCATGAACGGGGAAAGGCATATGCACAGGAACAATGGGGATCCCTAAACTATGAGCTAATCCTTTATTACTGAAATTCCCAGCCGCGCCTGAATCTACTAGCACCTTATGCTGGGAACACAGGGAAATTTCAGGAAAAGTAACAGAGACAAACATATGTGCAACAGAGGGCTCTGGATGAGAATGGTGCCTACTCACCTGGGGTGACGCCAGAGTGCCCTGTCTGCTACCTCGATTCCCAGAGGAACCAACCCGGCACCGACCAGCAGTGTGACCTCTGCGGCCACATATGGTGCACGAGAGGGAACCCCCTCCGGTCTCCCTGTGCACCGCACCTCCCAGCTCCATGGGTATCGGAGAGGGTGTGCGGGAGGATGGAACAACCAGACCCCGATCTGGACGTCCGCGAGTAGCCAGCAGGTTGTCCAGCCGGATGGACAGGTCCACCAGCTGGTCGAAGGTGCGGGTGGTGTCTCTGCAGACCAGCTCCCGACGGACGTCCTCACATAGACTACAGCGGTAATTGTCGATCAGGGCCCTGTTGCTCCATCCAGCGCCGGCAGCCAGGGTCCTAGACTCCAGCTCAAACTTCTGTGCGCTCCTCATCTCCTGCCTCAGATGGTAGAGGCGCTCACCCGCCGCTCTGCCCTCGGGTGGGTGGTCGAATACTGTCCGGAAACAGCGGGTGAACTCCTCAAAATCGTCCAACTTCGCATCTCCCCCTCCACACACAGCGCTGGCCCACTGCAGGGCTTTCCCGGTGAGGCACGAAACGAGGGCGAAACTCTTCTCACGGTCCGATGGAGCTGGGTGGACCGTGGCCAGGTACATGCTTAGTTTTAGGAGGAAACCCTGGCATCCGGCAGCATCTCCGTCATATCCTTGTGGTATGGATAGATGGATCCTGCTAGGTTCAGGTGGGAAAGGGGTGTTCAGGGTAGACCCCGGTTGTCCTGGTAGAGGCGCTGGAAAAACTCCCTGTGTCTCCCAGCGGTCCATATTCTGGACAACGCGATCCATGGCTGCGCTCAGTTTGGAAATCATCGCCATATGTTCCATGACGCGCTCCTCCACCTCCACGGCTGGGGTACCTTCTCCTGCTGACTTCATTTTGGTCGGAGATTCTATCACAGTCGTGTTTATAGGTGGCAGGGAAGTCAGGCGCAGGATAATTAAAACTTAAAACAACTCCAAAACCATGAAATACAATGAAACAAAGTGGGTACGAGGACCCGTCGCGCACCAAATACAAAACACGAATACTGAACATAAAACAATCTCTGACAAAGACATGAGGGAAAACAGACGGTTAAATACACAACAGGTAATGAATGGGATTGAAACCAGGTGTATAGTAAGACAAGATAAAACCAATGGAAAATGAAAAATGGATCAATGATGGCTAGAAGACCGGTGACGTCGACCGCCGAGCACCGCCCGAACAAGGAGAGGCTTCGACTTCCGCAGATGTTGTGACACCCACAGGGTGGGCTTTTTCATACATGCAGGATTTTCTTTCCCAATGTACCTCTAAATGTATTCTGCTCAACCAGTATCTCCGTCTCAGACAGATGACAACAAATCCCCAGCCGTGATGCTATCCTGACTGAAGCAGTAGGGTATGTGTCAACACAAATATTGATAATATCTCTCTGACTGGAATAAGGTTCTCATTGGCAAGGCTTTTCTTCGTCAAAGAGAGACATCCATACAACGGTAAAAGAGCACCCGGATCCCACTTTCTCTCACATTTGACACCGTTCAGAGGTAAATCAGGCACTCCTGAGATAAACAGTTCATAGGATGCCTGCCCTGTGCCTGAGCAGAAAGATGAAACTGACTCTGAAAGCCCCACCAGCTCTACCCAGTACTGCTTTATCTGCTCTGTCGGAATGCGGGAGACACTGTCAAAGGAGATGAGGATATCAAAACACAATGCTACACTCCAAAGTGCTGCCGTGGCGCTTTCCTGAGCTGAACAAACTAGCTGTAAAACCTCTCGCTTTCACTGGCTTCTAGATCAGAGCGCTTGCGTCATTGCTATTTTACAAGAGAATGAGAAATCGACTGAAGGGAAACAGTCAACCATGTTTCTTGTTTGAGAAATTTGACTTCATCTTGCCTCATTCTTAAAAAGCTAGGGATGAAAATGATCTATTACAATAATAAAAAGCTACAAAAAACGAATGCACAATTCTGTATTTCATCACTTTCTACCTCTGTCAGACACACACACACAGACACACACACACACACAGGGAACAAGAGCAAAAAAGTGCGGTGATTCATCTACTGTCCTTAACACCATGACAGCTCCTGTCCTCTGAGGTCTGCTCAAACTCCTCCTCCCCCAGGTTTAATGGGACCAGCCATTATGACCCTCAGAGGTTTCCTCTGTGCTGTGGTTTCTGATTTTATGTCATGCCACAAAAACCCTTCATGCTTAGCTCTGCATTGACCCACAGTGAAATCCTCCAATCCCTCACACTCATAACTACAATGACCTGTTACTCTGTTCATGTCTGTGATCAGCCTGATCTCATAGACTAGACGTAACATAGTAAATGTAAATCCGGGACACTCAAATTAGTATAATATGTTATGTTTGGTATGGTTATATAAGACAAATGGTTATTTAAGGCAAAAACGAAAGTAGGGTGGTTGGTCAGGGTGGAGGGGTGGGCATACAGTATAACACGGATGTCTAACGATCCAAAGGTTATGATTTTGAATCTCATCACAGAGGACTTTAGCTAATTAGCAAACTTTCAACTACTTACTACTTTTTAGCTACTTTGTAACTACTTAGCTAACCCTTCCCCTAACTCTAACCTTAACCCTTTAACCTAACTCCTAAACTTAACTCTAACCTTAACCCTAACCCCTAGGCTAACTAACTTTAACCAGGTAACTTGTTTTTGATGGAAGAGGGAGGTGCAGATATGGGATAGATGGTAGAAGAGCAATGATAGACACTGCCATCGTTTTTCTGAAAAAAAGTGCCTGATTTTTATTTTTATTTTATTTCACCTTTATTTAACCAGGTCGGCTAGTTGAGAACAAGTTCTCGTTTACAACTGCGACCTGGCCAAGATAAAGCATAGCAGTGTGAACAGACAACAACACAGAGTTACACGTGGAGTAAACAATAAACAAGTCAATAACACAGTAGAAAAAAATAGTCTATATACATTGTGTGCAAAAGGCATGAGGAGGTAGGCGAATAATTACAATTTAGCAGATTAACACTGGAGTGATAAATGATCAGATGGTCATGTGCAGGTAGAGATACTGGTGTGCAAAAGAGCAGAAAAGTAAATAAATAAAAACGGTATGGGGAAGAGGTAGGTAAATTGGGTGGGCTATATACCGATGGACTATGTACAGCTGCAGTGATCGGTTAGCTGCTCAGATAGCAGATGTTTAAAGTTGGTGAGGGAGATAAAAGTCTCCAACTTCATAGATTTTTGCAATTCGTTCCAGTCACAGGCAGCAGAGAACTGGAAGAAAAGGCGGCCAAATGAGGTGTTGGCTTTAGGGATGATCAGTGAGATACACCTGCTGGAGAGCGTGCTACGGGTGGGTGTTGCCATCGTGACCAGTGAACTGAGATAAGGCGGAGCTTTACATAGCATGGACTTGTAGATGACCTGGAGCCAGTGGGTCTGGCGAAGATTATGTAGCGAGGGCCAGCCGACTAGAGCATACAGGTCGCAGTGGTGGGTGGTATAAGGTGCTTTAGTAACAAAACGGATGGCACTGTGATAAACTGCATCCAGTTTGCTGAGTAGAGTATTGGAAGCTATTTTGTAGATGACATCGCCGAAGTCGAGGATCGGTAGCACCCCCATAGAGACTGCCAGAGGACCGGACAACATGCCTTCCAATTTGACACACTGAACTCTGTCTGCAAAGTAGTTGGTGAACCAGGCAAGGCAGTCATTAGAAAAACCGAGGCTACTGAGTCTGCCGATAAGAATATGGTGACTGAAGGAGTCGAAAGCCTTGGCCTGGTCGATGAAGACGGCTGCACAGTACTGTCTTTTATCGATGGCGGTTATGATATCGTTTAGTACCTTGAGCGTGGCTGAGGTGCACCCGTGACCGGCTCGGAAACCAGATTGCACAGCGGAGAAGGTACGGTGGGATTCGAGATGGTCAGTGATCTGTTTGTTGACTTGGCTTTCAAAGACCTTAGATAGGCAGGGCAGAATGGATATAGGTCTGTAACAGTTTGGGTCCAGGGTGTCTCCCCCTTTGAAGAGGGGGATGACTGCGGCAGCTTTCCAATCCTTGGGGATCTCAGAACATCTGCTATCTGGATTTGGGTAAAGGAGAAGCTGGGAAGGCTTGGGCGAGTAGCTGCGGGGGGGGGGGGGGTTGGAGTAGCCAGGAGGTTGGAGTAGCCAGGAGGAAGGCATGGCCAGCCGTTGAGAAATGCTTGTTGAAGTTTTCAATTATCATGGATTTATCGGTGGTGACCGTGGTACCTAGCCTCATTGCAGTGGGCATTGTGGAGGAGGTGCTCTTGTTCTCCATGGACTTTACAGTGTCCCGGAACTTTTTGGAGTTAGAGCAGGATGCTAATTTCTGCTTGAAAAATCTAGCCTTTGCTTTCCTGACTGACTGCGTGTATTGGTTCCTGACTTCCCTGAACAGTTGCATATCGTGGGGACTATTCGATGCTATTGCAGTCCGCCACAGGATGTTTTTGTTCTGGTCGAGGGCAGTCAGGTCTGGAGTAAACCAAGGGCTATATCTGTTCTTAGTTCTGCATTTTTTGAACGGAGCATGCTTATCTAAGATGGTGAGGAAGTTACTTTTAAAGAATGACCAGGCATCCTCAACTGACAGGATGAGGTCAATATCCTTCCAGGATACCCGGGCCAGGTCGATTAGAAAGGCCTGCTCGCAGAAGTGTTTTAGGGAGCGTTTGACAGTGATGAGGGGTGGTCGTTTGACTGCGGACCCGTAGCGGATACAGGCAATGAGGCAGTGATCGCTGAGATCCTGATTGAAGACAGCGGAGGTGTATTTGGAGGGCCAGTTGGTCAGGATAACATCTATGAGGGTGCCCTTGTTTACAGATGCAGGGATGTACCTGGTGGGTTCCTTGATTATTTGTGTGAGATTGAGGGCATCTAGCTTAGATTGTAGGACTGCCGGGGTGTTAAGCATATCCCAGTTTAGGTCACCTAACAGAACAAACTCTGAAGCTAGATGTGGGGGCGATCAATTCACAAATGGTGTCCAGGGCACAGCTGGGAGCTGAGGGGGGTTGGTAGCAGGCGTCAACAGTGAGAGACTTATTTCTGGAGAGAGTAATTTTTAAAATTAGTAGTTTGAACTGTTTGGGTATGGACCTGGAAAGTATGACATTACTTTGCAGACTAACTCCTCCCCCTTTGGCAGTTCTATCTTGACGGAAAATGTTATAGTTGGGTATGGAAATCTCAGAATTTTTGGTGGCCTTCCTAAGCCAGGATTCAGACACGGCAAGGACATCAGGGTTGGCAGAGTGTGCTAAAGCAGTGAGTAAAACAAACTTAGGGAGGAGGCTTCTGATGTTGACATGCATGAAACCAATGCAATCACAGAAGTCAACAAATGAGGGTGCCTGGGGACATGCAGGGCCTGGGTTTACCTCCACATCACCCGTGGAACAAAGGAGGAGTAGTATGAGGGTGCGGCTAAAGGCTATCAAAACTGGTCGCCTAGAGAGTTGGGGACAAAGAATAAAAACACCACACCTTCCAAACCCCAGGAAAGTTACTCTGTCCTCTTCCACCCTAACTTTGAAAAAACTGTGGATACCCCTAAAACAATATTGCATTAACCCTCCACCATAGAAAATAACATGTAAAGAAAATAATCAAAGAAAGTTAGTTAGGATAGAGCCCTCCACACCAAACACTCAAACTCCAAAAAACTCCCAGCATGCATTGCAAGAGAGAGAGAGAGAGAGAGAGAGAGAGAGAGGTGGGGGAGAGGGAGAGATAGAGCGAAGATCGAAACAGCAGGTCCGTGACAAGGCATCTCGTCCGGAGAACACACATTTCTCTTCATGTGATACATGATGTTTGGCTGTGCTGTGCGAAGTGTTATCTTATGGGTTTGGTGATTGTTCTGTGTGAAGCCGTATTCTGCATTGCATCATGGAATGTGATGTGAAATCCCTGGGCCTATGGCTGTTGAAGATACTCCACTGCACTGCTGCTGTGAGCAGGAGTGGGAGAGAAGTCATGCTTTTATTATACTCTTGTTCTGTCACTCCTTCTCCTGCCTCTCCATCTCAAAGGCTGCCAAATATTTTGAAGAGTGGTTAAAGAGGTGGCTGTGTGTACACACACTCAGACTCCAACTCTATGTATAGGTTTGTCTTATTCCAGAATACACCCATAATTGTGATCAACACAGTATGGTTCTATGTTTTCCACTCTGTGATTAAAAGTAGTTCTCAGAGTAGAGCTATTTTGAATTGACCAAAGCCCTTCTCCCCCGATTGCTCAGTTTAGCCTGGTGGCCAGCTCTAGGAAGAGTCTTGGTGGTTCCAAACTTCTTCCGTTTAAGAATGATGGAGGCCACTGTGTCCTTGGGGACCTTCAATATTGCAGAAATGTTTTGGTACCCTTCACCAGATCTGTGCCTTGACACAATCATGTCTCTGAGCTCTACGGACAATTCCTTTGACCTCATGGCTTGGTTTTTTGCTCTGACATACACTGTCAACTGTTGGACCTTATATTTTCAACAAAATGCTCCAAGATGACATAGCAGTCAGACGCCTTTTGTCCTCGTCTTGTCGTGTCCCGTGTATATACATATATATACATATATATTTACAACTTTCTTCCTTGTTATATATATATTTTTTTTCCATAAACTCATCTTCAAAACACTCTCCTGCAACCCGCCTCACCAATTTATATTTAAAAAAAGAAAGTATTATTTACCTCAAATCTGTAATCCATAGAAGCTAACCAGAAGCCTGCCAGAAGCTAGCCAGAAGCTAGCCTGAAGCTAACCAGAAGATAGTTAGCTTCTTTACTGGCTAATCATTAGTATTCAGCTAACCACGGTTTGTGGTCATCAGTTATCCTTTAGCTCGAAAATCTATCGTCAGTTTTGTACGGCGCGGCTCGGACCGGAACATACCGGACCTATTTTTCTCTCCATGTCCCCGGATTTCAACCGCTAACTCTGGACATTTATACCTGGATCTCGCAGCTAGCTAGCTGCTATCCATGTGACTATCGGCTTACGTCGATTCCGGAGCAAACATCAATTATTCCGGAGCTAGCCAGCTGAAGAGTTCCATCAGTCACTCCTGGGCTACAATCACCTATCCGGACCCGTTTTACTGCCAACGTGGAGCCCCACCGGGCCATCACAACTGGAGTACTGACGTTATCTACCCAAGGGAGTTATCCGGCTGGCTCCTCCGTCGCGACGTTACCTGAACTTCCATCTGCGGTCCGCTAATCGTTAGCTGTCTTATCGGCTGCTATCTGAATAGACCTATCGGACAAAAAAAATGTATAATGTTTTTTTTTTCTTCTTGGGCTTCTATAACTATATCTATTTTTTTTTGCGAATTGGATTGATCCCCGCTACCACAAGGAACCCCACTAATCCTACTGACGGAAACGCACGAGGTGGCTAAAAACAGACCTCCATCCTATGCTAGCTTGCTACCGATGGCCCGGCTAGCTGTCTGAATCGCCGTGACCCCAACCAACCTCACTACTTTCTGGACCCTTTTGATCATTCGACTAAGCATGCCTCTCCTTAATGTCAATATGCCTTGTCCATTGCTGTTCTGGTTAGTGTTTATTGGCTTATTTCAATGTAGAGCCTCTAGTCCTGCTCACTATACCTTATCCAACCTATTAGTTCCACCACCCACACATGCGATGACATCTCCTGGTTTCAATGATGTTTCTAGAGACAATATCTCTCTCATCATCACTCAATACCTAGGTTTACCTCCACTGTATTCACATCCTACCATACCTTTGTCTGTACATTATACCTTGAAGCTATTTTATCGCCCCCAGAAACCTCCTTTTACTCTCTGTTCCAGACGTTCTAGACGACCAATTCTTATTGCTTTTAGCCATACCCTTATCCTACTCCTCCTCTGTTCCTCTGGCGATGTAGAGGTGAATCCAGGCCCTGCGGTGCCTAGCTCCACTCCTATTCCCCAGGCGCTCTCTTTTGATGACTTCTGTAACCGTAATAGCCTTGGTTTCATGCATGTTAACATTAGAAGCCTCCTCCCTAAGTTTGTTTTATTCACTGCTTTAGCACACTCTGCCAACCCGGATGTTCTAGCTGTGTCTGAATCCTGGCATAGGAAGACCACCAAAAATTCTGAAATTTTCATCCCAAACTACAACATTTTCAGACAAGATAGAACTGCAAAAGTGGGCGGTGTTGCAATCTACTGCAAAGATAGCCTGCAGAGTTCTGTCCTACTATCCAGGTCTGTACCCAAACAATTTGAACTTCTACTTTTAAAAATCCACCTCTCTAAAAACAAGTCTCTCACCGTTGCCGCCTGCTATAGACCACCCTCTGCCTCCAGCTGTGCTCTGGACACCATATGTGAACTGATTGCCCCCCATCTATCTTCAGAGCTCGTGCTGCTAGGCGACCTAAACTGGAACATGCTTAACACCCCAGCCATCCGACAATCTAAGCTTGATGCCCTCAATCTCACACAAATTATCAATGAACCTACCAGGTACCTCCCCAAAGCCTTAAACACGGGCACCCTCATAGATATCATCCTAACCAACTTGCCCTCTAAATACACCTCTGCTGTCTTCAACCAAGATCTCAGCGATCACTGCCTCATTGCCTGCATCCGTAATGGGTCAGCGGTCAAACGACCTCCAGTCATCACTGTCAAACGCTCCCTGAAACACTTCAGCGAGCAGGCCTTTCTAATCGACCTGGCCGGGGTATCCTGGAAGGATATTGATCTCATCCCGTCAGTAGAGGATGCCTGGTTATTTTTTTTAAATGCCTTCCTAACTATCTTAAATAAGCATGCCCCATTCAAGACATTTAGAACCAGGAACAGATATAGCCCTTGGTTCTCCCCAGACCTGACTGCCCTTAACCAACACAAAAACATCCTATGGCGTTCTGCATTAGCATCGAACAGCCCCCGTGATATGCAGCTGTTCAGGGAAGCTAGAAACCATTAACACAGGCAGTTAGAAAAGCCAAGGCTAGCTTTTTTTATTTGTTTGAATTTTTACCCATTTTTCTCCCCAATTTCGTGGTATCCAATTGTTGTGGTAGCTACTATCTTGTCTCATCACTACAACTCCCGTACGGGCTTGGGAGAGACGAAGGTTGAAAGTCATGCGTCCTCCGATACACAACCCAACCAAGCCGCACTGCTTCTTATCACAGCGCGCATCCAACCCGGAAGCCAGCCGCACCAATGTGTCGGAGGAAACACCGTGAACCTGGCAACCTTGGTTAGCGCACACTGCGCCCGGCCCGCCACAGGAGTCGCTGGTGCACGATGAGACAAGGACATCCCTACCGACCAAGCCCTCCCTAACCCGGACGACGCTAGGCCAATTGTGCGTAGCCCCACGGACCTCCCGGTCGCGGCCGGTTACGACAGAGCCTGGACGCGAACCCAGGGACTCTGATGGCACAGCTGGCGCTGCAGTACAGCGCCCTTAACCGCTGCGCCACCCGGGAGGCCAAGGCTAGCTTTTTCAAGCAGAAATTTGCTTCCTGCAACACCAACTCAAAAAGGTTTTGGGACACTGTAAAGTCCATGGAGAACAATAACACCTCCTGCCAGCTTGCCACTACACTGAAGATTGGAAACACTGTCACCACTGATAAATACACTATAATTGAGAATTTCAATAAGCATTTTTCTACGGCTGGCCATGCTTTCCACCTGGCTACTCCTACCCCGGTCAACAGCACTGCACCCCCCACAGCAACTCGCCCAAGCCTTCCCCATTTCTCCTTCTCCCAAATCCAGTCAGCTGATGTTCTGAAAGAGCTGCAAAATCTGGACCCCTACAAATCACCCGGGCTAGACAATCTGGACCCTTTCTTTCTAAAATCTATCTAATATCTAATATATCTGCCGAAATTGTTGCCACCCCTATTACTAGCCTGTTTAACCTCTCTTTCGTGTCGTCTGAGATTCCCAAAGATTGGAAAGCAGCTGCGGTCATCCCCCTCTTCAAAGGGGGGGACACTCTTGACCCAAACTACTACAGACCTATATCTATCCTACCCTATCCTACTCTGAGGTCTTCGAAAGCCAAGTCAACAAACAGATTACTGACCATTTCGAATCTCACCATACCTTCTCTGCTATGCAATCTGGTTTCAGAGCTGGTCATGGGTGCACCTCAGCCACGCTCAAGGTCCTAAACGATATCTTAACCGCCATCGATAAGAAACATTACTGTGCAGCCGTATTCATTGATCTGGCCAAGGCTTTCGACTCTGTCAATCACCACATCCTCATCGTCAGACTCGACAGCCTTGGTTTCTCAAATGATTGCCTCGCCTGGTTCACCAACTACTTCTCTGATAGAGTTCAGTGTGTCAAATCGGAGGGTCTGCTGTCCGGACCTCTGGCAGTCTCTATGGGGGTGCCACAGGGTTCAATTCTTGGACCGATTCTCTTCTCTGTATACATCAATGATGTCGCTCTTGCTGCTGGTGAGTCTCTGATCCACCTCTACGCAGACAACACCATTCTGTATACTTCTAGCCCTTCTTTGGACACTGTGTTAACAACCCTCCAGGCAAGCTTCAATGCCATACAACTCTCCTTCCGTGGCCTCCAATTGCTCTTAAATACAAGTAAAACTAAATGCATGCTCTTCAACCGATCGCTGCCTGCACCTGCCCGCCTGTCCAACATCACTACTCTGGACGGCTCTGACTTAGAATACGTGGACAACTACAAATACCTAGGTGTCTGGTTAGACTGTAAACTCTCCTTCCAGACCCACATCAAACATCTCCAATCCAAAGTTAAATCTAGAATTGGCTTCCTATTTCGCAACAAAGCATCCTTCACTCATGCTGCCAAACATACCCTTGTAAAACTGACCACCCTACCAATACTCGGCTTTGGCGATGTCATTTACAAAATAGCCTCCAATACCCTACTCAACAAATTGGATGCAGTCTATCACAGTGCAATCCGTTTTGTCACCAAAGCCCCATATACTACCCACCATTGCGACCTGTACGCTCTCGTTGGCTGGCCCTCGCTTCATACTCGTCGCCAAACCCACTGGCTCCATGTCATCTACAAGACCCTGCTAGGTAAAGTCCCCCCTTATCTCAGCTCGCTGGTCACCATAGCATCACCCACCTGTAGCACGCGCTCCAGCAGGTATATCTCTCTGGTCACCCCCAAAACCAATTCTTTCTTTGGCCGCCTCTCCTTCCAGTTCTCTGCTGCCAACGACTGGGACGAACTACAAAAATCTCTGAAACTGGAAACACTTATCTCCCTCACTAGCTTTCAGCACCAACTGTCAGAGCAGCTCACAGATTACTGCACCTGTACATAGCCCACCTATAATTTAGCCCAATCAACTACCTCTTTCCCTACTGTAATTATTTTATTTATTTATTTAGCTCCTTGGCACCCCATCATTTTTTACTTCTACTTTGCACATTCTTCCACTGCAAATCTACCATTCCAGTGTTTTACTTGCTATAATGTATTTACTTTGCCACCATGGCCTTTTTTTGCCTTTACATCCCTTCTCTCACCTCATTTGCTCACATCGTATATAGACTTGTTTATACTGTATTACTGTTTGTTTTACTCCATGTGTAACCCTGTGTCGTTGTATGTGTCGAACTGCTTTGCTTTATCTTGGCCAAGTCGCAATTGTAAATGAGAACTTGTTCTCAACTTGCCTACCTGGTTAAATAAAGGTGAAATGAAAAAATATAGAAAAAAAATATAGAAAGCATCTCAGAGGGTTGATCTAGCTGCAGATAGCTAATTATCCTCTATGTGTTTTCCCTTGCTGCTAATAAGCTCTTACCAATCTAACTAAATTAATAGAGAACATCTGGTTATCTGACAGTCTATGCAGCAACTATTGTATTAGAGTCAAGCTCTGGTTATTTTATTTATTTTCCTAGACAAGTCAGTTCAGAACAAATTCTTATTTACAATGACAGCTTAGGAACAGTGGGTTAACTACCTTGTTCAGGAGCATAACAACATATTTGTTCAGGGATCTGACGCTAGCAACCTTTCGGTAACTGGCCCAATGCTCTAACCACAAGGCTACCTGACGCCCTATGTCCTGCCAACTCAAAAGCTGAACAATAAATGTGTAACCAAGGGGGAACTAGTGCATTTCTCTGAGAAAATCTGCTTCAGTATTATCAATCTTCCAAAACACTTGAAATTCTTGTAAAATCATTGGCATTTATTTGATCAAATAGACTTTGAAAGGGTAGACATGCAGAAATTCCTCTTGTCAAAAGTCTTGCTGTTACAAAAGTAGTTCTTTATGCAGCGTAACAGGTTACAGGTTCTTCTTGGTGAAGCGCCTGAATGGCTTCATCAGTGCTGAAAAGACCCTGACAATCAAGGATCGTTTTTTGACAGGCTGAGATATGGAGGGAGAAACCTCTCCAACTGGAGCTAGAAACACAAGAGAAATGGATGGGGTAAGAGAGAGAGAGAGATGCAGTGTAGTAACATTGAAAAATAACAGTGCTATGAGTTTGGTAGGCATACCTATGTTTCTAACACACACCTAAACAAAACTACAAGCTATAGCAGAGCTCTAAAACATCCTTACCTATGCAATGTCCATCAGTAGAGGGAATCTCAGTCTGGTCCTGGACTGAATGGCAGTCATTTTTGTTTCCTCTCTTGGAACGCTAACAGAAGAAAGGTAAAGAAAATGGTACAGAGAATAAATAAATAAATAAATGGAACACTTCTGAATCCAAGGCAACAATTTAGTGGTGAATAAAACATATTTATTTCATGTATTTGTCTTATCGTAGCCACATCAATAACATCAGCACCTAACTGGAACCAAAAACAAATGCTAACTCCCTGCTATACCTTGAAGTTGATCCTGAGTTTGGTCATTGAAAAGCAAAGGAAGCTCCTTCTTGCTTTCTGCTCAGCCCCCCTCTCTGTCTCAGCCTGGTCTGATGGGTTTGTTGCAGCAGAAGCTGGTCTTGACGCCTCCTTGTATCCCTGTACCAGCTGCTGGGTCAAGGACTTTACCAGGACTCGGTCAAATGCAGGGTCCTGGGAGGAAATAGCTGCTTGCAGGGTGTTATAAGAGCCAAACTCCTCCATGAGGTTTTTATGTACACCTCTGAACACCCTTTGGATGTTCAGGTTCTGGGAATAAGCCTGTGTCCTGGTGAATCTGGATGCAGCATAGAACTCAGACAGGACTTGTCTGATGAGTTGCTGAGATGTTTCTGTCAGATCTGCTGCCTGTTGGGAGGGTCTATCTAGGGCTGAGGGTCTGATCTCCGATAGCAACCTTATCACCAGTATGGTGACAAAACAGATGCCATCATCTTTGCTGGAGTCCATCAAGTACTGCAGTGGGAATGCAGTGGGAATGCTGATGTCCGGGGTGATTAAGAGCTCCCTCAGATGGCCAGAGCTGCTGGGGATACACACCTCATTCTCTTCAATGTCAATCCCATCTCCCTTTGGTACCAAAGTTGTTCGCTTGCTGGTGAAAGACGGAGTGGAGGATCGAAAAGAGGCTTTAGCACTCGGTGGTCGGCTGCTGTCAGTCATTGGACTGTTACGATGCTGGGGGTCATCTGTGTGTGCCATCATCTTTGTCTTTAGGTCACTTGAAGAAATCTCTGGCATTTTAGAGACCCTGGTGTCGATGCAGGAGCTCCTGACGATGGGGCAGGTCAGATCAAAAGGCACTTTGTCAGGGATGGGAGTGCCAGGGAGGTTGATCTCTAACTCACACTCTGACCTAGGACCATTTGAAGAGCTGGACAAGGAACTACGGCCATTTAAAGAAGTGGACAAAGATGAACATGTTCTAGGGATGTCTTGGCAGACTTGTTCACTGTCATCCTCACTTTTCTCAACCTCCTTCAGCATAGTTCCTACCATATCATTGATCTGAAGGAGCTCCCTGGAATCCTTCATTCGCCCGAAGTTTGAGACTTCACTCTGGATAGCAACCAGGATTTCCCCAAGGGTCGCTTTGGAAGAAGCCTTTTCTGTCCTTTCGGATCCGGATGGCTTCAGCCCTGTGAAGAAATCCTTAAGTGTGTTCTTCATACTGACGCAGATGGTCTTAGCTGTTGACCATAGCTTCTCCTCTGATATTTTAACACTCAATTCAGTATCATCCAGTTGGGAGCCCCCGTGGGAGCACTGCGAAACTCTCCCACTTCTTTCCAGTAGCACAGTGTCAGTGGACTCATTTTTCTGGAAAATAGTCGCCATTCCTTTGACAAAGGTTTCCACTAATCCAGAGGCTGTATTCTCAGAGGACATGGATTCTGAAAGGACATGGATCTCAGATGGTGAGCTAGATGATAAGCCAGCCTGCAGACTTTTCTGAAGACCAGTATGGCTGATCTGTGTGATAAAGGAATGACTGGATCTCATCAGCACTTTACTCACTGCCTCTTCTGCCTGAGTCTGAAAGTCATTGCTAGAGAGCTTCTTAATGCTCTGAATCAGACTAGTTGAGGACTCTGTGATTCTGACACTCTCTTCTGAGCTCAGTTGAGAATATTGAGTACTCACGCTCAAGTCTTCATTGGGTGAGGGTGACTGGGAAATAGAATAGTCATCAAGCTTTGATAGGACACCATCAACAAACCAACAAGCCTCAAGGGACTCATCAGATGAACTGACAACGGCCAAGGATTTACTCTCCACTTTTGATAACTGACTTGTAGATGGAAAAAACACTGCTAAGAACTTCTTGAGTACTGGTATCCAGATTGGAGAGACAGAGAGCTGGTATTGGTTGGCTCTCTCTGGGAACTCTACTAAGTTCGGTGCTGGGTAACTGGACCTCAACAGTTGAAACAGTTGCCTTTTCCAGGGTGTCTGAAGACTCCTTAAGAGAAGCATCCTTAGCCACACCTTCTTCTCGAGTGGATAGAGTTAAAAGGTCCCTCAGCTTTGCTCGTATACGGCCGTAGAGTGTGTGGGTTAGAGAGAAGGTTATCATCTGTGAAGATCCTGTTTTGTGGTCATTTACAGGAACTGGCCAATCAACTGCTTCACATGTGCCTTCAAATGATGCTATCGTCTCCATGCCTCCCACAAATGCCTTAACAATCACTGTGGCAGTGGAGGTTACAGATGTCAGGGCTGTGCAGCTGGTATTCAGGGGGGCTTCAGTAAGGCTAGGAGCAGCACTAGAAGGCCTAGAGGAAGGAGCCATGCCAGAAGAGCTGCTGACTTTCCTTGTAAGGATGGTGCTCACCGCCTTCAGGGCTTTAGACTGAAAGTCGGGGCTAGAGAGGGTCTGAATCTTTCTGGCCACCACACTGGTAGAGGACCCAGTCTCTTTGAGAAAGTGTGTGGTCCCTTCCTTCCCAGATGGACACTCAACATCAAGGTCACATTGAAGATTGGTCAGAAATTTAGACCCCAAGATTGTCATCTTCTTGGCCAGATCCAATAGGATGTTGAAGTCCTGTGCCATTTTGTCCATTGTGCCGACAATGGCATCCAGCACATCATCGGTCACAGGGTCCATGAAGGGCTCGATAAACCCTAACCACTCTGGCTCAGACGTTTGGCTCTGTAGCTCGGCCAGGATCTGCACCGAGGCTACCCGAATGACCTCCTTGCCTGCTGCTATGTCCTGACTGTCAATAGGGGGGCAACTCCCCGGGCTGGCCTCAATGGCCACTGAGAGGCCAGAGTTAAGCTGGTGTACCACCTCCCCCACGATAGCACAGCTCAACTCGGAGGAGGTGTGGTTGGAGTGACCCTCAACCAGGGATATCAGAAGGCTCTCTTCCGTTACCCCAAAAAGAGCCTTCAGAGGCTCCTCCATGAGGGGAGCCTCTCTAGTTGCAGGCAAGCTCTGCAATGAGGTCTGGGACCTTGAAGATAAACACACAATCACCACTTATGCCATGCAAATGTGACCAACTGTATCTAATCTGGGTCATTAGTGAGCCTGAAAACCAAATTAGAGCAATGATGGATTACTTCTCATACCACCGTAGTTCTAGAAGCCTAAAGCCAACTGACACGATTTTTTGCCTGATTTTTATGTTTGTACGACATCAGAATATGATTAATTCTGAAAGGCATGTACCTGATCTATTTATTCATAGATGACTTCATGGCTTACCCAGTTAAAAATGACTTTCACCTGGACCCACCCCCTCAGTGGCAACATTTCTGACCAGAACTTAAAACTACAAGGTGTGAATTCCAAGTTAATAATTTATGATAAGTATGGATCAGGTCTTGCAATTATTAAGTTGAAATATTGCTGTGAACATACCTCTTAGGCGAACAGCATGGTGATGAGGTTCTGCGAGTGGATTTTTGGCGGCATCCTGCACTGCCATTCCTCCTCCTCTCCTTAGTCCAGTAGTTCATCTCACTGATCAGCAGCCTTTTCTCTCTCTCATCCAGACTGCCTAAGGAATCCTCAGACCCTGTCAGAGAGCACTGGGATTCTGGGGAGGTTGCCCCACTCCTCAGGTTCACCCCCATGATACGAGCCAGCGCTGGTAGGAGAATGCGGAGGGCTGTCTGGGTCACGACTTTAACAATCTTCAGACACAGCATGGAGAGCTGCTCGAATGTGAGCTATGGCCAACAAACAGAGTAATGTTTTTGTCAATCAAGCAATTCCATGACACCATTCCCTATATAGCGCACAACTTTTGACCAGAACCTTATGTGGAGAGACTTACGTTATTTTTCATGCCATGCTGAATCACTCTCCATTGACTAGAGAAAAGAAAAGAAAGGAAACATATTTTACCTGCACACTGGTGTTGAGTTAGTGGAGTCACTAGATAGCCATGTCAGGGAAAATAAACATGTATTTAAGCTATTAGCAAGTACATGAGACATTTTGTTCTTGATATACAGGAAGAGTTAGGTGTGTGGTTACAGTAATGTTAGGGTTAGGTGTAGTGTTTGAAATCCCATTTGTGGTTAGAAGGTGCACTATGATTATAAATTCAGAGTTGTTGTATGTGAGGTTGGAAAAAGACATGGGACTTGCTCATCAGTTAGACTCCTCAGGAAGGAGAGGAGGATTGGGGCACAGCATGTCCCAATCTTGAGAGAAGGCATTAGAGTCCTTTGAGCCTCCTTCTCCAGCTGCTCAATGATAGATCCCCTTTCCCGGAAACCACACCCGGGTGTCTGAGAAGACTCTGGGAAAGCGCATAGAGAAATCTAAAGTTGAATCTGAACTTGATCCCTAATTTCCTTCACCTTTAGTGATTTGATTGCACTGGACAGGTAAAAGCACATCTCTCTGCAGGCCTCCACTATATTGCTTTCACCTATATAGATACTATCTTAGATTAGTGCTGATGAATTTGAACACAACCTGCACCCAACATGAAGTAATCTCGGACCTGCACCAATGCTGCTGTCCTCCTCCACGGAAGTCTTCTTGGCACAGCCACTGGACTTACGTTTAGCCTACATGACAACAGATTATAGATCTCATAGCAGATCTAAGGTCAGTGTAGCGTCTCCTCCTAATGCTTTAAGGCTAGGATTTAGTGATAGTAAACTAATCCTAGATCTGTGCCTAAGTAAGCAGAGCATGTGTAAAGGACAGCATATTTCTTACCTTGCCTCCTGTCCTGTCTTTGCTGGTCTCATGTGTCTCTGTTTCATCCTTCATATTCTCCACAACCTTATTTTGGTCATCCTAGGGATCCTCCCATTTCACGCTCTGGTGGATAAATAAGAGGTCAATATCAGTCCTAGGTTGTGACTTTATGAAAAAACTTATTCGCTCCTATTTCAAACAAAATGGCAATAGTGGTCAGATTTCAGGCCATGGATCAAACCAGTGAGACCTATTGCTGTGTTAGTGACCTACTATATTGTTAGTAATTTCTCCTCTAAACTCAAAATAGGCAAATGAACCATACCTTGCTGTCATCTGACATGATGAGTAGCTTATTGTTGTAGGCTGTTTAGAGGAAATACTAATACCTCCTTTGAAAAAACGTCAGTGAACCATCGGCAGACAACTGAAGTGAATATGAACGTCCTTGAATTATGCCAAAGCATTGTTGAATACTCGATTCCGATTGGCTGAAGGCAGAGCATTCTTCAAAGATGTCATACACACATGATGTCACAATTAGGCCTAAGTCTAATGTCTATATGAATTGTCAATGTCATTAGAAAACAAATCAAAGCTTGTCAAAGTTCTGCCAAACGAAAATATGTCTAAGTGCACGTTTTTGCGTTTAATTTATGGTTTATCATGCATCGTCATTCATCACCATATACAAAAACGTAACTCGCTGCCATCCATTAGCTATAATTCTGAGGTTGTAAAGCTGCAAAACTAGGACGTGCAATAAATTATAACCACTTGCAGAATAATTTCAAATCAGACGTTCAAGGGGGATTGAACTATTTCAGCACTGTGGAGCTGTCCGCTGCATAGAGCTGACACGTTTCTTGGCATCAGGGGACCGTCCCATCTCCCCTCTGGGCAGCACCTGAGCAGGGCTCAGTTCTATGGATATCTCATGCGGATTTTCCTGCTAGCCTATGTATAACGACACTATAATTACATATAATATCATCTAAAACCTTCAGAGAGATCCCTTAAAACTGTAGTATAAATTCTTCACGGCTGTTATGGTAGCGAGGTTAATTTAGCGAGACATGGACAAATCCAACACATAGCGTTTCTACTGAGTCCTGCTTAGAGGTGGCTGACCATCATGTTGCTAGTTGTAATGACGCTTTTAAAACAAGAATAGTTATTTCTAATTGCTCTGGGAGCTAATTATTGCAGAGCCCAGCTACACATCCTGCTCGCTGGGCTCATTATGGACAGCCAATGAGCAGTTCAGGTGAAAAAGTCATCCAGATCTGATCCCTATAACATACATGATACTAGGATCCTGTAGCAACCTGCCGGCCTGCACAATCATCCATGGCATGAATGCTACACGCGCAATATGGTATGCTAACATCCCACAACAATTCCCCAATTGGAATTACTTGCCTAAACTTCCAATCATACTTATTTTCTAATATCAACCATAGTTTCTGCACTTAAGGCAGACTTGCCATTAGAACAAGATGGGATTAGGACAACTGTAAAGCTCATTAAACGTAGGCTAAAATGAACCTTACCTGGCTGTCAGCCATTATGTGTAGCCCGTTAATTAAGGCTCTGCGCCTCTGATACTGCAGCTGTTCTGATAGGCTACTGTAGCTGTTCTGTAACTGTTAAACTCGTCTAGTCGTATCCGTTGAAAACTGGTCAGTGAACCGTCCTCAAACACAATGAACTGATGTCAATATGGACATGAACCTTCACATAAAGATATCAAATACATGACGTCAGATATGCCTAGAGGTATTGTTGACTTGATCAGAATATATATCATAGTGTCACAGTACGTGCTGTTGACAGCCTACCCCGAAATCAAACAGGAACATGGATTTTGTGAAATCTGTTGTGAATGTATCGGGAATGTTTTTACAATTGTATAACTGCCTTCATTTTACTGGACCCCATGAAGAGTAACTGCTGCAGCTAAAGGGGATCCACAATAAATACAAATACAAACCCAATGCACCATGATAACACATGTATCAACTTGTTTTGACATATCACATGGGATCAGTTCCTGATTGTGAGATACTGTAAATCAACAGACCTTGAGAGGAGATAAAACATCATCTGTTGACCTATTTCACAGGTTTCTGGTGGTTTCTAAGCATTTTACATGTGTTGGGGAAGGAGGGTGGGATCTCTCCAGAGCATCTAATTACATCAATCATGTCTTGCTGTAACAGTATAACTTTAGACCGTCCCATCGCCCATACCCGGGCGCGAACCAGGGACCCTCTGCACACATCAACAACAGTCACCCTCGAAGCATCGTTACCCATCGCTCCACAAAAGCCCTCTGCAGACATCAACAACAGTCACCCACGAAGCGTCGTTACCCATCGCTCCACAAAAGCCGCGGCCCTTGCAGAGCAAGGGGAACCACACTACTTCAAGGTCTCAGAGCAAGTGACGTCACCGATTGAAACACTATTTAGCGCGAACCACCGCTAACTAAGCTAGCGTTTCACATCCGTTACATTGCCATGCATGTGATATGAGATAATGTTATGCACCACGTAAATATACATTGTAAATATACATTGCCTAAGGCTGCATCTAACAACAACATTGACGAATATGCTGATTCGGTGAGCGAGTTCATTAGAACGTGCGTTGAAGATGTCGTTCCCATAGCAACGATTAAAACATTCCCAAACCAGAAACCGTGGATTGATGGCAGCATTCGCGTGAAACTGAAAGCGCGAACCACTGCTTTTAATCAGGGCTAGGTGACCGGAAACATGACCGAATACAAACAGTGTAGCTATTCCCTCCGCAACGCAATCAAACAAGCTAAGCGTCAGTATAAAGACAAAGTAGAATCGCAATTCAACGGCTCAGACACAAGAGGTATGTGGCAGGGTCTACAGTCAATCACGGATTACAAAAAGAAAACCGGCCCAGTCACGGACCAGGATGTCTTGCTCCCAGGCAGACTAAATAACTTTTTTGCCCGCTTTGAGGACAATACAGTACCACTGACACGGCCCGCAACCAAAACATGCGGACTCTCCTTCACTGCAGCCGAGGTGAGTAAAACATTTAAACGTGTTAACCCTCGCAAGGCTGCAGGCCCAGACGGCATCCCCAGCCGCGCCCTCAGAGCATGCGCAGACCAGCTGGCTGGTGTGTTTACGGACATATTCAATCAATCCATATCCCAGTCTGCTGTTCCCACATGCTTCAAGAGGGCCACCATTGTTCCTGTTCCCAAGAAAGCTAAGGTAACTGAGCTAAACGACTACCGCCCCGTAGCACTCACTTCCGTTATTCTGCCCTTGAGTTGCGTTCCCATGCAAAACTAGACAGATAGCTAACAACTAAGTCTTCAATAAAACTCCCAAGGCGTGACTTTTCTTGAATGAATATATTGAAAACGTTTATGTTGTGAAACTGCAAAATACAGAAAAGAATATACTTTAGTATTCAATTCACACCGAAACACTGTAGCTGTACATTATACATTTGAAGTTGCATAAATACAAAGCACGCGCTAAGGTACCATGCATCTGGCATGATGCCAAACCATATAGCTAATTGTTACTCATATGGTAATTGGCTCCTTTCATTACTCTAATAATGTACAACCATTTATGTAGAATAACAAAGCACATTACACTAGGAACAGTAACAAAACTACAGTATTGTATATTTTACAATTCGTTTGCATGACGCACGAGCAAAGTAATACAGCTAACGACAACATGAAAGGCATTGCAATTTGTGAGTAAATGCAACCAACATTGATATGTAAGCAACTCTATCAATAACAATATTATAATCATTAGCTAAACGCTTGAATTGAACTTACAAACAAATATTTTCCAAGGCTGAAGCGTGACAAGAAATAACTACATTGAAAGACCTGCACCGTAGCGTTGTTTGTAGCTGCTTCTATGCGTGCAGAACAAATTCTCTCCTTCCTGTTTGCGTAGTCTTTCTAAGTACCAGAAACATCCACTAGGGGGCAAATAACACAATTGAACACAATGAAAATCCAATTGAACCATTGTAATAAAATAATCTGTTACCTTCTAACAGGATGGCAGCACATCCGTCATCATGAAGTGCTTTGAGAGACTAGTCAAGGACCATATCACCTCCACCCTACCTGACATCCTAGACCCACTCCAATTTGCTTACCGCCCAAATAGGACCACAGACGATGCAATCTCAACCACACTGCACACTGCCCTAACCCATCTGGACAAGAGGAATATGTGAGAATGCTGTTCATCGACTACAGCTCAGCATTTAACACCATAGTACCCTCCAAACTCGTCATCAAGCTCGAGACCCTGGGTCTCGACCCCGCCCTGTGCAACTGGGTACTGGACTTCCTGACGGGCCGCCCCCAGGTGGTGAGGGTAGGTAACAACATCTCCACCCTGCTGATCCTCAACACTGGGGCCCCACAAGGGTGTGTTCTGAGCCCTCTCCTGTACTCCCTGTTCACCCACGACTGCGTGGCCACGCACGCCTCCAAGTCAATCATCAAGTTTGCGGACGACACAACAGTGGTAGGCTTGATTACCAACAACGACGAGACGGCCTACAGGGAGGAGGTGAGGGCCCTCGGAATGTGGTGTCAGGAAAATAACCTCACACTCAACGTCAACAAAACTAAGGAGATGATTGTGGACTTCAGGAAACAGCAGAGGGAACACCCCCCTATCCACATCGATGGGACAGTAGTGGAGAGGGTAGTAAGTTTTAAGTTCCTCGACGTACACATCACAGACAAACTGAATTGGTCCACCCACACAGACAGCATCGTGAAGAAGGCGCAGCAGCGCCTCTTCAACCTCAGGAGGCTGAAGAAATTTGGCTTGTCACCAAAAGCACTCACAAACTTCTACAGATGCACAATCGAGAGCATCCTGTCGGGTTGTATCACCGCCTGGTACGGCAACTGCTCCGCCCACAACCGTAAGGCTCTCCAGAGGGTAATGAGGTCTCCACAACGCATCACCGGGGGCAAACTACCTGCCCTCCAGGACACCTACACCACCCGATGTCACAGGAAGGCCATAAAGATCATCAAGGACAACAACCACCCGAGCCACTGCCTGTTCACCCCGCTATCATCCAGAAGGTGAGGTCAGTACAGGTGCATCAAAGCTGGGACCGAGAGACTGAAAAACAGCTTCTATCTCAAGGCCATCACTGTTAAACAGCCACCACTAACATTCAGTGGCTGCTGCCAACACACTGATTCAACTCTAGCCACTTTAATAATGGGAATTGATGGGAATTGATGTAAAATATATCACTAGCCACTTTAAACAATGCTACTTAATATAATGTTTATATACCCTACATTATTCATCTCATATGTATACGTATATACTGTACTCTATATCATCTACTGCATCTTGCCTATGCCGCTCTGTACCATCACTCATTCATATATCTGTATGTACATATTCTTTATCCCTTTACACTTGTGTGTATGAGGTAGTAGTTTTGGAATTGTTAGTTAGATTACTCGTTGGTTATTACTGCATTGTCGGAACTAGAAGCACAAGCATTTCGCTACACTCGCATTAACATCTGCTAACCATGTGTATGTGACAAATAGATTTGATTTGATTTATACTCCATGGAGACAGTGCCCAATGTTCATTTTACATGATGGATATATGCTACTCCATTTCATACAATCAATCATCAATCAATCAGTACAATTTATTTATAAAGCCCTTTTTACATCGGCAGATGTCACAAAATGCTTATTCCGACACCCAGCTTAAAACCTCAAATAGCATGCAATGCAGATTTAGAAGCACGGTGGCTAGGAAAAACTCTCTAGAAAAACAGGAACCTAGGAAGAAACCTAGAGAGGAACCAGGCTCTGAGGGGTGGCTAGTCCTCTTCTGGCTGTGCCGGTGGAGATTATAAGCGTACATGGCCAGAATGTAAGGCCAGATCGTTCTTCAAGTACTGTAGTTCAAACATTCTTCATAGATGACCAGCAGAATCAACAAAATAATGTGGTTACAGAGGGTGCAACAGGTCAGCACCTCCGGAGTAATTGTCAGTTGGCTTTTCATAGCCAAACATTCAGAGGTCGAGACAACAGGTGTGGTAGAGAGAGAGAGAGAGAGAGAAAGAAAGAGAGAGAGAGAGAGAGAGGTGGGGGAGAGGGAGAGCGAAGATCAAAACAGCAGGTCCATGACAAGGTATCACGTCTGGAGAACACACATGCCTCTTCATGTGATACATTATGTTTGGCTGTGCTAAGTGTTATCTTATGGGTTTGGTGATTGTTCTGTGTGAAGCCGTATTCTGCATTGCATCATGGAATGTGATGTGAAATCCCTGGGCCTATGGCTGTTGAAGATACTCCACTGCACTGCTGCTCCACTGCACTGCCCTTCCCCCGATTGCTCAGTTTGGCCTGGCGGCCAGCTCTAGGAAGAGTCTTGGTGGTTCCAAACTTCTTCCGTTTAAGAATGATGGAGGCCACTGTGTCCTTGGGGACCTTCAATATTGCAGAAACGTTTTGGTACCCTTCACCAGATCTGTGTCTTGACACAATCATGTCTCTGAGCTCTATGGACAATTCCTTCGACCTCATGGCTTGGTTTTTGCTCTGACATACACTGTCAACTGTTGGACCTTATATTATCAACATATAGAAAACATCTCAGAGGGTTGATCTAGCTGCAGATAGCTAATTCTCATCTATGTGTTTTCCCCTTGCTGCTAATAAGCTCTTACCAATCTAACAAAATTAATAGAGAACATCTGGTTATCTGACAGTCTATGCAGCAACTATTGTATTAGAGTCAAGCTGTGGTTATTTTATTTATTTTCCTAGACAAGTCAGTTTAGAACAAATTCTTATTTACAATGACAGCTTAGGAACAGTGGGTTAACTACCTTGTTCAGGAGCAGAACGTCATATTTTTTACATGGTTAGCTCAGGGATCTGACCTAGCAACCTTTCAGTTACTGGCCCAATGCTCTAACCACAAGGCTACCTGCTGCCCAAGTCCTGCCAACTCAAAAACTGCACAATAAATGTGTAACCAAGGGGGAACTAGTGCATTTCTCTAAGAAAAGCTGCTTCAGTTTTACCAATCTTCCAAAACACTTGAAATTCTTGTAAAATAATTTGCATTTATTTGATCAAATAGACTTTGAAAGGGTAGACATGCAGAAATTCCTCTTGTCAAAAGTCTTGCTGTTACAAAAGTAGTTCTTCATGCAGCGTAACAGGTTACAGGTTCTTCTTGGTGATGCGCCTGAATGGCTTCATCATTGCTGAAAAGACCCGTACAATCAAGGATCGTTTTTTGACAGGCTGAGATATGGAGGGAGAAACCTCTCCAACTGGGGGGGGGGGGGGGGGGGGGGGGGAGAGATGCAGTATAGTAACATTGAACACACACCTAAACCAAACTACAAGCTATAGCAGAGCTCTAAAACATCCTTACCTATGCAATGTCCATCAGTAGAGGGAATCTCAGTCTGGTCCTGGACTGAATGGCAGTCCTTTTTGTTTGCTCTCTTGGAACGCTAACAGAAGAAAGGTAAAGAAAATGGTACAGAGAATAAATAAATAAATGGAAAACTTCTGAATCCAAGGCAACAATTTAGTGATGAATAAAGCAAATGTATTTCATGTATTTGTCTTATCATCAATAACATCAGCACCTAACTGGAACCAAAAACAAATGCTAACTCCCTGCTATACCTTGAAGTTGATCCTGAGTTTGGTAATTGAAAAGCAAAGGAAGCTCCTTCTTGCTTTCTGCTCAGCCCCCCTCTCTGTCTCAGCCTGGTCTGATGGGTTTGTTGCAGCAGAAGCTGGTCTTGACGCCTCCTTGCATCCCTGTACCAGCTGCTGGGTCAAGGACTTTACCAGGACTCTGTCAAATGCAGGGTCCTGGGAGGAAATAGCTGCTTGCAGGGCAGAGCCTAACTCCTCAATTAGGTTTTTATGTACACCTCTGAACACCCTTTGGATGTTCAGGATCTGGGAATATGCCTGTGTCCTGGAGAATCTGGATGCAGCACAGAACTCAGACAGGACTTGTCTGATGAGTTGCTGAGATGTTTCTGTCAGATCTGCTGCCTGTTGGGAGGGTCCATCTAGGGCTGAGGGTCTGATCTCCGATATCAACCTTATCACCAGTATGGTGACAAAACAGATGCCATCATCTTTGCTGGAGTCCATCAAGTACTGCAGTGGCACTGCTGATGTCCGGGGTTATTAAGAGCTCCCTCAGATGGCCAGAGCTGCTGGGGATACACACCTCCTTCTCTTCAATGTCAATCTCATCTCCCTTTGGTACCAAAGAGGTTCCCTTGCTGGTGAAAGATGGAGTGGAGGATCGAAAAGAGGCTTTAGCACTCGGTGGTCGGCTGCTGTCAGTCATTGGACTGTTACGATGCAGGGGTTCATCTGTGTGTTCCATCATCTTTGTCTTTAGGTCACTTGAAGAAATTTCTGGCATTTTAGAGACCCTGGTGTCGATGCAGGAGCTCCTGACGATGGGGCAGGTCAGATCAAAAGACACTTTGTCAGGGATGGGAGTGCCAGGGAGGTTGATCTCTAACTCACACTCTGACCTAGGACCATTTGAAGAGCTGGACAAGGAACTACGACCATTTAAAGAAGTGGACAAAGATGAACAGGTTCTAGGGATGTCTTGGCAGACTTATTCACTGTCATCCTCACTTTTCTCAACCTCCTTCAGCATAGTTCCTACCATATCATTGATCTGAAGGAGCTCCCTGGAATCCTTCATTCGCCCTAAGTTTGAGATCTCACTCTGGATTGCAACCAGGATTTCCCCAAGGGTCTCTTTGGAAGAAGCCTTTTCTGTCCTTTCGGATCCAGATGGCTTCAGCCCTGTGAAGAAATCCTTAAGTGTGTTCTTCATACTGACGCAGCTGTTGACCAAAGCTTCTCCTCTGATATTTTAACACTCAATTCAGTATCATCCAGTTGGGAGCCCCCGTGGAACTCTCCCACTTCTTTCCAGTAGCACAGTGTCAGTGGACTCATTTTTCTGGAAAATAGTCGCCATTCCTTTGACAAAGGTTTCCACTAATCCAGAGGCTGTATTATCAGAGGACATGGAGGACATGGATTCTGAAAGGACATGGATCTCTGATGGTGAGCTAGATGATAAGCCAGCCTGCAGACTTTTCTGAAGACCAGTATGGCTGATCTGTGTGATAAAGGAATGACTGGATCTCATCAGCACTTTACTCACTGCCTCTTCTGCCTGAGTCTGAAAGTCATTGCTAGAGAGCTTCTTAATGCTCTGAATCAGACTAGTTGAGGACTCTGTGATTCTGACACTCTCTTCTGAGCTCAGTTGAGAATATTGAGTACTCACGCTCAAGTCTTCATTGGGTGAGGGTGACTGGGAAATAGTATAGTCATCAAGCTTTGATAGGACACCATCAACAAACCAACAAGCCTCTAGGGACTCATCAGATGAACTGACAACGGCTAAGGATTTACTCTCCACTTTTGATAACTCTGACTTGTAGATGGAAAAAACACTGCTAAGAACTTCTTGAGTACTGGTATCCAGATTGGAGAGACAGAGAGCTGGTATTGGTTGACTCTCTCTGGGAACTCTACTGTGTTCGGTGCTGGGTAACTGGACCTCAACAGTTGAAACAGTTGCCTTTTCCAGGGTGTCTGAAGACTCCTTAAGAGAAGCATCCTTTGCCACACCTTCTTCTCGAGCGGCTAGAGTTAAAAGGTCCCTCAGCTTTGCTCGTATACGGCCATAGAGTGTGCCGGCTAGAGAGAAGGTTATCTTCTGTGAAGACCCTGTTTTGTGGTCATTTACAGGAACTGGCCAATCAACTGCTTCACATGTGCCTTCAAATGATGCTATCGTCTCCATGCCTCCCACAAATGCCTTAACAATCACTGTGGCAGTGGAGGTTACAGATGTCAGGAATGTGCAGCTGGTATTCAGGGGGGCTTCAGTAAGGCTAGGAGCAGCACTAGAAGGCCTAGAGGAAGGAGCCATGCCAGAAGAGCTGCTGACTTTCCTTGTAAGGATGGTGCTCACCGCCTTCAGGGCTTTAGACTGAAAGTCGGGGCTAGAGAGGGTCTGAATCTTTCTGGACGCCACACTGGTAGAGGATCCAGTCTCTTTGAGAAAGTGAGTGGTCCCTTCCTTCCCAGATGGACACTCAACATCAAGGTCACATTGAAGATTTGTCAGAAATTTAGACCCCAAGATTGTCATCTTCTTGGCCAGATCCAATAGGATGTTGAAGTCCTGTGCCATTTTGTCCATTGTGCCGACAATGGCATCCAGCACATCATCGGTCACAGGGTCCATGAGGGGCTCGATAAACCCCACCCACTCTGGCTCAGACGTTTGGCTCTGTAGCTCGGCCAGGATCTGCACCGAGGCTACCCGAATGACCTCCTTGCCTGCTGCTATGTCCTGACTGTCCATAGGGGGGCAACTCCCCGAGCTGGCCTGAATGGCCACTGAGAGGCCAGAGTTAAGCTGGTGTACTACCTCCCCCACGATAGCACAGCTCAACTCGGAGGAGCTGGAGGAGGTGGGGATGGAGTGACCCTCAACCAGGGATATCAGGAGGCTCTCTTCCGTTACCCCAAAAAGAGCCTTCAGAGGCTCCTCCATGAGGGGAGCCTCTCTAGTTGCAGGCAAGCTCTGCAATGAGGTCTGGGACCTTGAAGATAAACACACAATCACCACTTAAGCCATGCAAATGTGACCAACTGTATCTAATCTGGGTCATTAGTGAGCCTGAAAACCAAATTAGAGCAATGATGGATTACTTCTCATACCACCGTAGTTCTAGAAGCCTAAAGCCAACTGACACGATTTTTTGCCTGATTTTTATGTTTGTACGACATCAGAATATGATTAATTCTATTTATTCATAGATGACTTTATGGCTTACCCAGTTAAAAATGACTTTCACCTGGACCCACCCCCTCAGTGGCAACATTTCTGACCAGAACTTAAAACTACAAGGTGTGAATTCCAAGTTAATAATTTATGATAAGTATGGATCAGGTCTTGCAATTATTATGTTGAAATATTGCTGTGAACATACCTCTTAGGCGAACAGCATGGTGATGAGGTTCTGCGAGTGGATTTTTGGCGGCATCCTGTACTGCCATTCCTCCTCCTCTCCTTAGTCCAGTAGTT
The DNA here is from genome assembly GCF_013265735.2 of Oncorhynchus mykiss. Lineage (NCBI taxonomy): Eukaryota > Metazoa > Chordata > Actinopteri > Salmoniformes > Salmonidae > Oncorhynchus > Oncorhynchus mykiss. Next base: position 366,364 of record NW_023493678.1, read on the forward strand.
CATCTCACTGATCAGCAGCCTTTTCTCTCTCTCATCCAGACTGCCTAAGGAATCCTCAGACCCTGTCAGAGAGCACTGGGATTCTGGGGAGGTTGCCCCACTCCTCAGGTTCACCCCCATGATACGAGCTAGCGCTGGTAGGAGAATGCGGAGGGCTGTCTGGGTCACGACTTTAACAATCTTAACAATCCGTGACACCATTCCCTGTATAGCGCACAACTTTTGACCAGAACCTTATGTGGAGAGACTTATTTTTCATGCCCTGCTGAATCACTCTCCATTGGCTAGAGAAAAGAAAAGAAAGGAAACATATTTTACCTGTACACTGGTGTTGAGTTAGTGGAGTCACTAGATAGCCATGTTAAGGAAAATAAAAGTGTATTTAATTAAGCAATTAGCAAGTACATGAGACATTTTGATCTTGATTTACAGGAAGAGTTAGAGGTGTGGTTACAGTAATGTTAAATCAAATCAAATTTTATTTGTCACATACACATGGTTAGCAGATGTTAATGCGAGTGTAGCGAAATGCTTGTGCTTCTAGTTCCGACAATGCAGTAATAACCAACGAGTAATCTAGCTAACAATTCCAAAACTACTACCTTAGGGTTAGGTGTAATGTTTGAAATCCCATTTGTGGTTAGAAGGTGCACTATGACTATAAATTCAGAGTTGTATGTGAGGTTGGAAAAAGACATGGGACTTGCTCATCAGTTAGACTCCTCAGGAAGGAGAGGAGGATTGGGGCACAGCATGTCCCAATCTTGAGAGAAGGCATTAGAATCCTCTGAGCCTCCTTCTCCAGCTGCTCAATGATAGATCCCCTTTCCCGGAAACCACACCCGGGTGTCTGAGAAGACTCTGGGAAACCGCAAAGAGAAATCTAAAGTTGAATCTGAACTTGATCCCTAATTTCCTTCACCTTTAGGGATTTGATTGCACTGGACAGGTAAAGGCACATCTCTCTGCGGGCCTCCACTATATTGCTTTCACCTATATAGATACTATCTTCTCAGATTAGTGCTGATGAATTTGAACACAACCTGCACCCAACATGAAGTAATCTCGGACCTGCACCAATGCTGCTGTCCTCCTCCACGAAAGTCTTCTTGGCACAGCCACTGGACTTATGTTTAGCCTACATGACAACAGATTATAGGTCTCATAGCAGATCTAAGGTCAGTGTAGCGTCTCCTCCTAATGCTGTAAGGCTAGGATTTAGTGATAGTAAACTAATCCTAGATCTGTGCCTAAGTAGGCAGAGCATGTGTAAAGGACAGCATATTTCTTACCTTGCCTCCTGTCCTGTTCTTGTTGGTCTCATGTGTCTCTGTTTCATCCTTCATGTTCTCCACGACTTTATTTTGGTCATCCGGGGGATCCTCCCATTTCACGCTCTGGTGGATAAATAAGAGGTCAATATCAGTGACTTTATGAAAAAACTTATTCGCTCCTATTTTAAACAAAACGGCAATAGTGGTCAGATTTCAGGCCATGGATCAAACCAGTGAGACCTATTGCTGTGTTAGTGACCTACTATATTGTTAGTAATTTCTCCTCTAAACTCAAAATAGGCTAAATGACCATACCTTGCTGTCATCTGACATGATGTGTAGCTTATTGTTGTAGGCTGTTTAGAGGAAATACTAATACCTCCTTTGAAAAAACGTCAGTGAACCATCGGCAGACAACTGAAGTGAATATGAACGTCCTTGAATTATGCCAAAGCATTGTTGAATACTCGATTCCGATTGGCTGAAGCCAGAGCATTCTTCAAAGATGTCATACACACATGATGTCACAATTAGGCCTAAGTCTAATGTCTATATGAATTGTCAATTTCATTAGAAAACAAATCAAAGCTTGTCAAAGTTCTGCCAAACGAAAATATGTCTAAGTGCACGTTTTTGCGTTTAATTTATGGTTTATCATGCATCGTCATTCATCACCATATACAAAAACGTAACTCGCTGCCATCCATTAGCTATAATTCTGAGGTTGTAAAGCTGCAAAAGTAGGACGTGCAATAAATTATAACCACTTGCAGAATAATTTCAAATCAGACGTTCAAGGGGGCTTGAACTATTTCAGCACTGTGGAGCTGTCCGCTGCATAGAGCTGACACGTTTCTTGGCGTCAGGGGACAGTGCCATGGTGCTGAAATGTTTCGAGTCTGGGCAGCACCTGAGACCGCGGCATTGTGCTGAAATGGAGCAGGGCTCAGTTCTATGGATATCTCATGCGGATTTTCCTGCTAGCCTATGTATAACGATACTATAATTACATTATTTTCATCCATCCGTCAACACAAATGCCATGTCAACGTTTCCCAAATAATAATGCAATGAAGCCAAGCCGAGATGTATGGTTCTTCATCCAGAAGACGAAGCACCACTGTATCATCTAAAACCTTCAGAGAGATCCCTTAAAACTGTAGTATAAATTCACCACGGCTGTTATGGTAGCGAGGTTAACTTAGCGAGACATGGACAAATCCAACACATAGCGTTTCTACTGAGTCCTGCTTAGAGGTGACTGACCGTCATGTTGCTAGTTGACGATTTTAAAACAAGAATAGTTATTTGTAATTGCTCTGGGAGCTAATTATTGCAGAGCCCAGCTACACATCCTGCTCGCTGGGCTCATTATGGACAGCCAATGAGCAGTTCAGGTGAAAAAGTCAGCCAGATCTGATCCCTATAACATACATGATACTAGGATCCTGTAGCAACCTGCCGGCCTGCACAATCCTCCATGGCACGAATGCTACACGCGCAATATGGTAGGCTAACATCCCACAACAATTCCTGAATTGGAATTACTTGCCTAAACTTCCAATCATACTTATTTTGTCATATCAACCATAGTTTCTGCACTTAAGGCAGACTTGCCAATAGAACAAGATGGAATTAGGACAACTGTTAAAGCTCGTTAAACGTAGGCTAAAATGATCCTTACCTGGCTGTCGTCAGCCATTATGTGTAGCCCGTTAATTAAGGCTCTGCGCCTCTGATACTGCAGCTATTCTGTAACTGTTAAACTCGTCTAATCGTATCCGTTGAAAACCCGTCAGTGAACCGTCCTCAAACACAATGAACTGATGTCAATATGGACATTAACCTTCACATAAAGATATCAAATACATGACGTCAGATATGCCTAGAGGTATTGTTGACTTATCATAGTGTCACAGTACGTGCTGTTGACAGCCTGCCCCGAAATCAAACAGGAACATGGATTATGTGAAATCTGTTGTGAATGTATCGGGAATGTTTTTACAATTGTATAACTGCCTTCATTTTACTGGACCCCATGAAGAGTAGCTGCTGCAGCTAAAGGGGATCCACAATAAATTCAAATACAAACCCAATGCACCATGTATCAACTTGTTTTGACATATCACATGGGATATGACAGTTCCTGATTCTGAGATACTGTAAATCAACAGACCTTGAGAGGAGATAAAACATCATCTGTTGATCTATTTCACAGGTTTCTGGTGGTTTCTAAGCATCCTACATGTGTTGGGGAAGGAGGGTGGGATCTCTCCAGAGCATCTAATTAAATCAATCATGTCTTGCCATGCATGTGATATGAGATAATGTTATGCACCACTTAAATATACATTGCCTAAGGCTGCAGTGCTATACTCCATGGAGACAGTGCTCAATGTTCATTTTACATGATGGATATATGCTACTCCATTTCATACAATCAATCAATCAGTACAATTTATTTATAAAGCCCTTTTTACATCGGCAGATGTCACAAAATGCTTATTTCCGACACCCAGCTTAAAACCTCAAATAGCATGCAATGCAGACTTAGAAGCACGGTGGCTAGGAAAAACTCTCTAGAAAAACAGGAACCTAGGAAGAAACCTAGAGAGGAACCAGGCTCTGAGGGGTGGCTAGTCCTCTTCTGGCTGTGCCGGTGGAGATTATAAGTGTACATGGCCAGATCGTAAGGCCAGATCGTTCTTCAAGTACTGTAGTTCAAACATTCTTCATAGATGACCAGCAGAGTCAACAAAATAATGTGGTTACAGAGGGTGCAACAGGTCAGCACCTCCGGAGTAATTGTCAGTTGGCTTTTCATAGCCGAACATTCAGAGGTCGAGACAACAGGTGTGGTAGAGAGAGAGAGGGAGAGAGAGAGGTGGGGGAGAGGGAGAGAGAGAGCGAAGATCGAAATAGCAGGTCCATGACAAGGTATCACGTCTGGAGAACACCAATGCCTCTTCATGTGATACATGATGTTTGGCTGTGCTAAGTGTTATCTTATGGGTTTGGTGATTGTTCTGTGTGAATCCGTATTCTGCATTGCATCATGGAATGTGATGTGAAATCCCTGGGCCTATGGCTGTTGAAGATACTCCACTGCACTGCCCTTCTCCCCCGATTGCTCAGTTTGGCCTGGCGGCCAGCTCTAGGAAGAGTCTTGGTGGTTCCAAACTTCTTCCGTTTAAGAATGATGGAGGCCACTGTGTCCTTGGGGACCTTCAATATTGCAGAAACGTTTTGGTACCCTTCACCAGATCTGAAGAGAGAGAGAGAGCGAGAGAGATGCAGTATAGTAACATTGACAAATAACAGTGTTATGAGTTTGGTAGGCATTCCTATGTTTCTAACACACACCTAAACAAAACTACAAGCTATAGCAGAGCTCTAAAACATCCTTACCTATGCAATGTCCATCAGTAGAGGGAATCTCAGTCTGTTCCTGGACTGAATGACAGTCCTTTTTGTTTGCTCTCTTGGAACGCTAACAGATGAAAGGTAAAGAAAATGGTACAGAGAATAAATAAATGGAACACTTCTGAATCCAAGGCAACAATTTAGTGGTGAATAAAACATTTATTTAATGTATTTGTCTTATCATAGCCACATCAATAACATCAGCACCTAACTGGAACAAAAAACAAATGCTAACTCCCTGCTATACCTTGAAGTTGATCCTGAGTTTGGTCATTGAAAAGCAAAGGAAGCTCCTTCTTGCTTTCTGCTCAGCCCCCCTCTCTGTCTCAGCCTGGTCTGATGGGTTTGTTGCAGCAGAAGCTGGTCTTGACGCCTCCTTGCATCCCTGTACCAGCTGCTGGGTCAAGGACTTTACCAGGACTCTGTCAAATGCAGGGTCTGGGAGGAAATAGCTGCATGCAGGGTGTTATAAGAGCCAAACTCCTCCATGAGGTTTTTATGTACACCTCTGAACACCCTTTGGATGCTCAGGTTCTGGGAATATGCCTGTGTCCTGGAGAATCTGGATGCAGCACAGAACTCAGACAGGACTTGTCTGATGAGTTGCTGAGATGTTTCGGTCAGATCTGCTGCCTGTTGGGAGGGTCCATCTAGGGCTGAAGGTCTGATCTCCGATAGAAACCTTTTCACCAGTATGGTGACAAAACAGATGCCATCATCTTTGCTGGAGTCCATCAAGTACTGCAGTGGGAATGCAGTGGGAATGCTGATGTCCGGGGTGATGAAGAGCTCCCTCAGATGTCCAGAGCTATTGGGGATACACACCTCCTTTTCTTCAATGTCAATCCCATCTCCCTTTGGTACCAAAGAGGTTCCCTTGCTGGTGAAAGACGGAGTGGAGGATCGAAAAGAGGCTTTAGCACTCAGTGGTCGGCTGCTGTCAGTCATTGGACTGTTACTATGTCTGGGCATGGTAGAATATATTTAGGGCATAATGCGCAGCCAGGGGTATGGTGGGGTGCGGGTACAGCGGAGGTAAGCCCAAGCACTGGGTGATGATAAGAGAGGTTGTATCTCTGGACATTCTGGTTGTAATGGGTGAGGTCACCGCATGTGTGGGTGGTACAAAGGAGGTATCAGAGGTATGAAGAGTGGAACTAGGGGCTCCATGGTAAACCAAAACAATGATAACTAACCTGAACAACAGTATACAAGGCATATTGACATTTGAGAGAGACATACAGCAAGGCATGAAGTAATCGCAGGTGTTGATTGGGAGAGCTAGCTAAAACAACAGGTGAGACAACAACAGCTAATCAGCTAACACAACAACAGCAGGTAAAATGGCGATGACACACAGAGCCTGAGTTCGCGGCTGGGGCCGACAAATAAAAAAATAAATAAACAGAATGGAGTACCATGATTAATGGACAGTCCAGCAGACATCAGCTATGTAGCCAAGTGATAATAGTGTCCAGAAGGCAGCAGTAGATGGAACAGGGAAGCCGCCATTACGCTAGCACGCGGGCTACACGGCGTTTAAAGTTAGTAGCCCTCCGACGGAGACCGGTTGAAGGCACAGCGGATGGAGTATTCGTCGGTAGACCAGTCGTGGTGGTGCGGCTTGGGGCCGTGTCAACAGAGAATCCAAGCCAGATGGCGATAGATGTATTGTAGAATTTAGAATGCTAGCAGGGAGATGCGCCTGGCTCACGGCTAACTGGTGCTAGCTTCGTGGCAGTGGCGTTATCCACTATAGCCAATCGGTAGCAGCGATGAACCGGTGCCAAGGTCCAGAGTTTACAGCAAGGATCAGGTGGAGTATTGGGCTCTAGCCGTGTATGAGTGGGGTTCGGGAGAACAGCTGAGTTGGCCGGGAGGTGGGCCTCAGGGATAGCTTCGGTACTGGATGCCACGATGAGTGCAAGCTAGCTGTGAGCTAGTTAGCTGCAAGCTGTGATCTAGCTGTGAAGATCAGAAGTAGTGGTCCAGGGATTACGGCAGGAATCCGGCGTTGTTGTGGAGAGACAGTCCGATACTAGTAGACTGGCGAGTATTATCCAGGCTAAGAACAGGGCTGGTATCTGTGCAGAAGGTAAAAGCCGCTAGCATTGGCTAACAATGACTAAATAGCTTTTAGCTAATTAGCTAGTTAGCTTCTGGAGGTTCTTGAATGTGTTCTAAAATAAAAAATAATAGCGATACCGTATCACATTGGGTGAAGCAGAGTGTTACCTCTTTACTAGTGTATTGCTCTCTGTTTATGACTGATAATAGGACGTAACACAGGGATGAGGAGAAAACAATCATTTGGATCCTACACAACACGTTGTTGTACCTAAATAATTCCACAAGAGGGCGACATATAAACATTTCTTAAAACCAATTAACCTCTACTGCCTTCAGTCCATGACGTCCCCGACTAACTAAAAGTCTGCGTCTGCAAAAATGCTCTTTTATCATAACTCGACATGAAAGTAGCAAAGCCAAAACAGTCAATGACATGCTTTTCGGGATATACATTTAGCTATGGTGGAAGAAAAGGTAAGTGAAATATAGGGGAAGGTAGAACATGTTTTACAGTAAGTTTAAAGTTGTTATCACCAATTTAGCTCTGATAGGCCTTTGGCAATCCAAGCTTTTGGGATCGTACTCAAGGCTACTTGGTTTAGGCCTGGCTATAGCCTAGGGATACAGTCCAATAATATCTCCTTCTCCTGAAGTGTACACTCGTTCGCTTCTTCCTACAAATCTAAAATCATTGGATTGGTGGAGGCATGGGCTAGAGAGGAATATGCTACCAAATAGCACCTTATTCCCTAATGTAGGCCTACTTTTAAGGAATGCACTATAAGGAATAGATCAATCAACTGGCTCACTAAATGGGGTACCGAAATACATCCAAAAGAGGTCGACACGAAATTAGACTAGGTTTATTTCTGTTTTGACCTACTGAGTCGCAGTGCTTAGTGAACAGATTTCAATGTGGGCCTAGCTGTATCGAAAACGGTTGATGGGGAAAGTGTGTAATCTGATCAATATATTTCCCCCCCAATATTAATGAGAGAATGGGAATGTGCATAAAGGTCTAACATTCCATGACGTGGTATGAAGTTCTTAATTCGTCAGTGGCTGCAATATTGTCCTCAGTAAACTCAACATGAGTGAAAACAACACAGACAAGGACAAGTTTTTCGAGATATAAAAAATACTGTATGCTATTATGGATGAAGAAAAGGTAGGTTAAATGACACTAAATATTTGGGAATGTAACTAAGGAAAACGTCATTTAAGATAACATAGGCTATTGCAAAACAAATGTCTAATTCTCTCTATTAAGTCAATCACCAGTTTAGCTCTGATATGGCTGTAGCTCTATGATGTCCTTTGCAAGAATCTAATCTGACATTGACATGAAATTCCTATGTCCTTCAGGTAGTACAGAGAGATGATGATGATCCCCCGAGGGAGGGGAGGGAGGTTGTTGAGGAAGAACCAGTGGCCCAGCTCAAGAAGGAGCCCAAGAAGACAGGAAAGGTAAAATGGCAGGAGTGACAGGGCAACTACTAGACTAGTAACACTCAATTGTCACAATAGCTGCATTGACCTGATGTAACATGTCTATTATTTGTGATCTGGAATCTATTCTATTCTATCCAAGGCGAAGAGGAATAGTAGTTCCAAGAAGTCAGGGGAGCAGGGCACTGATACGGATCCAGGTCATAGATTTTCCCTCTGTAGTATGTTGGTTCTCTAAACTTGAATATCATAGATAAAGGTCATGTTAGAAACTGTAGTCAGTAAGAAATGTTGCATGGATAGTTTTATTCAATAGTCCTATTGTAGCAATTTTATCAAAGTATTGTATTAAGAGAAAAGCGTCTGACTTATCCTGAATTGTCCTATATGGTAATAACATATTTAGGATTGAGGAATAAACACCCGGACAGAGGATCTGTTATTGAGCTCTTGGAGAAGAATGCTCTTAAGGCTGCATTCGGCCCAGGCAACAAAGATGAGATGGAGGACTGCTACCCAATCCTCATCTCATTCATGCGCAATCTTACTGATGAGTATGTTAGAACCATGTTTTGCTCTAGCCTCACATACTTTGTGCAGAAGGAAATAAAAAGTAAGTAAAACACATTTCTTTTTTCTTTTCTAGGCAATGGCAAGTGATCTATAAAGGATTTAAAAAACCTGTAAGTTTCTCCATCAGCCTTTGACCTTTGATTTGGGAATGTTGTGTTGAATCAAGAGAGAGGAATTAACCATAGTTCTATTCTGCTATTACGTTCATTAATCTGTCATACTTCATCCAACTTTGAATTCAGTCACAGATAAGGAAAACGATGTTGGTGAAATGCATTCTGTTCAATCTAGAATACTTTACATCAGAGTTTCATTTCCAAACCTGCTATGTTCTGTTTTGTTTGTGCAATGCAGATGACAAAGGAACAGCTTGCAAAATTGTGCAAGACCATTGTCAACTCCATTACACAGACCACCCTGCAGATCCTGCTGCCGGCCCTGGCCCGCATTCTAGGGGTGACAGGCTTTTATGACAACAAATATTTGGCGAAGGAGATGTGTAGCTGTGGCGGCAGGGCTCTCCGACCAAGGTCTAGCACACCCTCTTCCAAGAGGTACTGTATGTTCCCCATAATGTGTGTGTGTGTGCAGTTAATCCTAACCCTCAAACTGATGAACAATAATTTCTCCATTTCAATATTTTCCAACTTTCTAACAGGTGTGTTTTGCAATATCTAATGCACACATATAAATTACATTTAGAATACTCAATTATAATGCTTGTTAGATTTGTTAGCACTAAGATATTGATTTTCCAACTTCAGACAGCAATTAACATGCTTTGCTTGTTAAAGTTCCCAGACCTCACTGAAAGCCCACCTGGGAATGCCAGAGGACAGTATCATCAGCAGTGCCCAGGAGCAACTGTCAAAATCTGACCAAATGGTGGCTGCAGGACAGCTTTCAGAAATAGATAAAGTGGTTGGAACTATGCTGGAGAACATTGAGAAGATAAGCAGCGAATTTGGCGAGGAATTGGTCTATCAAGAGTCACTGCGGTCTTCTTCCTCGTTGTCATTCTCAACTGCCAAATCACAGAAGACAGAGTGGGAATTTGCACTCCCTGGCACTCCCATTCCTTCTGAGTTACCCGAGAGTACTGCTCAGCCCATTGTAAGATGCTCAGTCATTGACATGAGCGAATCTACTAAGCCAAAAACAATGGTGTGTGATGCCAGAACAAGCATGTTTGCCATAGCCGATACCATCATGAAGAAGGTATATCCAGAGGCAGAAGGGCAGGTTACATCTCACCCTGATCTAACAGATCCAATAGCTAGACTGGAGGAGCTCATATCTCAGGGTAGGATTGGTGCTCTCTCCCGTGATCTCAGTCACCAAGTGAACCGCATAATTTCCGATAGCAACTTGACCCCTCTGGGACTGACAGTGGCGGCTGGAAAGAGTGCATCTGATACCATCCTTTCGAAGCTGAAGAGGAATGACAAGGTGGGGAAGCCCACAACTTACGAGCTGGTTCAGCTGTTTGTAGAGGAGTCTGTTAAGTGCCTCCTGCTTCCTAGTTTTGTGCCCTATTCAACTTCAATGAGTTTGGCTCAGGGGGCCAAGGTGTTGGCTAGAGTGTCTGAAGATAGAATTTCATGCTCTTCTTCTTCTTCATCAGTATTTAGTGACAGTCAGTCTCTTTACCAAAGTTATGGTAAGCCAGGTCATGTACTCTGTGGATTCTGATGCAGAAAGTAGAGGATCCTCTCCAACTGAATCTCTCCAAACATCTGAACCCACTATATCTGATGTAGGCAATCTATTGAGTGGCAAGTCCTCCCCTCGGCTGTCTCCTTCTGGCACCATTATGGCAACAAGCGAGACCTCCAATGCAGCACAAATCTTGAAGGCCAACATTGATGGAGAGGAAGTGGATACCACCAGTCATTCTGGTGTAGCTCAAAACATTGTCAAGGACGATATGTCAACCAGCCCAGACATGGTCAAAGATGTCACACTTCCAACCCCATCCTCTGATAACTTGGGCAGTGATGATGACGTCACCGGCCTCATCAGCATGTTAGTAATGAGAATTCTAACAGAAATCCAAACCCCAGCAGAAGATTACCCAGTTGACGTCACACGCAAGTCACAAGACCTTATCCCTAAAGTTATGGAGGTCTTCTGTGCATGGTCAGGCTGCTCTGAGACACAAGCCTATCCAGAGAACTTGAGGATTCATAAAGTCTACAGAGTCGTCTATAAAAATCTGTTGGAGGAGTTTGGCTCGGAGAAAATCCTCCAACAGGCCGTGACGACTCAGGACTCTTCATTTGATAGGATTATTGTCAAGTCTTTGAGTGAAGCGCTTCTCCACAGATGTAATGAGGCATTGAGGGCAGCCTCAAGAACATCAGTCAAAACCACCGGGCCTAAGGCTCTTCCACTGGCTGAGGATGTGAGGGCTAGCAGCGGGAAACTATCTTTTCTACAAAGGCTGGTCAGGCTGACAAGCAACTTAAAGGTACAGCAAACGTATTTAAATGAACAGTTGTGGGAGATAATGTGAGTAAACAATGCTATTCAGTGTAAAAAATATAAAACCATCCGTTCATTCCAAAACCAATCATAAATGTTGTTGTGCTGGTGTGGTAGGTGTGATTGTTATCATCATGAAGTTGGTCAGCTGTGACATTTTTTAAAACATGTTTTTCTCTTTAAATACTTAGCTATTCAAGAAGGGGAACAAGAAGGATTCCCACCGCTCTGAATCAGAACAAGTACAGACCACTGCTGAAGATGGCATGCGTAAGTTCACACAACAGGACAACAGTCTGTTTGAGAGATTGGTGTACAAATAAATGCCACTTCAAAATAACCTTACAAAGGTTATATATGCAATCAGTAGCCATCTCTTATGTAAAAGTAATTATATTCTCCAAAACTCAAGCTGTTGGTTCTCATTTATCAGTGTCAGTTATGTTGAGTTGTAACATACATTACATCATTTCTAAATTAAAGTGCATGTCAACTCTCTCTCTCTTCTGTAGTGCCCAGCATAGTGCCACATGCTGCTATGTCTGCACTGCCAAAGGATCTCCCCGCCAGCTCCCAACAGGAGACGCCTCACAAACGTCCACTTCTCGTCAGGATGTTTTCTGCCATCTCCAAAGGCCTGTTCAAGCCCTTCAAACAGTCCTTAAAGACCAAGTAACTTCAGACAATTTATTAAACGTCATTCATTGCATTAAATTGGCCTTTGTCTTCTTATGTGCTCCCGTTAACAGACCAGATTACAACACTGGTCTTTTAAATGTTAGCAGGGATAGCAACATTGACTATAGTGGTGTGTGTATAGCCCTTCTACACAGTCTGACTCTTCTGACACTGTGTGACATGCCCTCTGATCCAGTGATCTAGGATATTCTGAGTGGCTTTAGGCCTGAATCTCTGCCCTCTGGCCCAAATAAATGTTTTCTCTTCTGATATATCTGCCACTGTCAGCAGCCAGCAGGGGAAAACAGACAACGCTGTTGAGAGCTTTCTTTTCTCCCTCATGACTAAAACACTGAGAAAGGCTTTTATCTATTGCAGCATATTCCATCTTTTGATTTAACCTATTATACGGTAGAAGTACCCATTATTTCCCAACGGTTATATCACAGGAAATGTGTTATAAAAAGTAAACTTACAGTGCATCCGGAAAGTATTCAGACCACTTGACTTTTTCCACATTGTTACGTTACAGCCTTATTCTAAAATTGATACAATTATTTTTTCCTCTCATTAAGCTACACAAAACACCTCATGACAAAGCGAAAAGTGTAGAACATTTTAGCAAATTTATTAAGAATAAAAACAGAATTACCTTATTTAAATAATTATTGAGAACCTTTGCTATGAGACTCGAAATTGATCTCAGGTGCATCCTGTTTCCATTGATCATCCTTGAGATGTTTCTACAACTTGTTTGGAGTCCTGTGGTAAATTCAATTGATTGGACATGATTTGGAAAGAAACACAGACCTGGGGGAAGGGTATGAGAAACAATATTCTCTGATCTGATGATACCGAGATTGAACTCTTTGGCCTGAATCAGGATCCTGGGAAAGATGAACGGAGCAAAGTACAGAGATCCTTGATGAAAACCTGCTCCAGAGGTTCACCTTCCAACAGGACAACGACCCTAAGCACACAGCCAAGACAATGCAGGAGTGGATTCGGGACAAGTCTCTGAATGTCCATGAATGGCCCAGCCAGAGCCCGGACCTGAACCCAATCGAACATCTCTGGAGAGACCTGAAAAAACTGTGCATCCCCATCCAGTCTGACAGAACATGAGAGGATCTGCAGAGAAAAATGGGAGAAACTCCCCAAATACAGGTGTACCAAGCTTGTAGCGTCATACCCAAAAAGACTCGAGGCTGTAATCGCTACCAAAGGTGCTTCAACAAAGTACTGAGTAAAGGGTCTGAATATTTGTAAATGTGATCAGTATTTTATTTTTAGTACATAGGTTTTTGATTAAAAAAATAATAGAACAGTTTTTGCTTACTTATTATGGGTTACTATCTGTAGAGGGGGGGGATTGAATCAATTTTAGAATAAGCCTGTAACGTAACAATGTGGAAAAGGTCAAGGGGTCTGAATACTTTCCGAATGCACTTTATGTAATGAAAATATTAGCTGGTTGCCACTATAGACAGCTAGGTTATCCAGTGCAGTGGTAATACTGCCTGCCTTGGGAGATAACGTAGGATGCGTGCTTATCCGGGTGCCAGAGACACAATCACAAGCTTTCTTCAGACTACATAGCTCAAACTTCCAACGTAAAGATATGATTATCACTACATAGGTTTTTTTTAACAAGAAGGGTGTTTTCTATATCTACCAACTATGAAATTACAGACATCATAAACGGTAAGCATGAGAATAATATCATCAAGGCGGACAGGGACAATGTATGAATACACAAAACATTATTCAAATGGACATTCCCCAAATGAGCTATGCACCAGCCCATAGCCACAGGATATCTATGGAGTAACATTAATATATTCATCAATTTAAAAAAAGGCATGAATATTGTTTTTCTGCTTTTCTGATCTTAAACCTCCCCCTGGATGTTGTCCAGGTTTCCTCCAGGGGAGACCTTCTGAAACAGTCGCGAAGGAAACAGCCGACAGTTACAGTACTGTGTTGAAGATAGATGATGACACTCTTAAAAGACAGGTCATTCCTTTACATGGAGCAGTTCCTTAAACCAGGTTAGATTCAACACAGCCACCTCAAACTGGACTCCACCACTCCTTCATAACGCTGGATCTGCTAGTCAGTCACTGAGTGCATTAACACTGATGAGATGTCCTGTTTAGCCTAGCTGAAAGGGGAGCTCTAACTAGTCCTGTGGGCACCTAGCTGCTGGGCTTGGACTGGGTCTTGCCCCTCATGGCTCCTCCGCGAGCCTGGCCCTTGGCCGGCTGCTGCTGTACTGGGGACTCTGCTGCAGCGGAAACTGGGGCCTGTTGGGCCGGGCTGTGAGGAGTGGGGGTCTGTATCTGAAACAAGGCAGCTGCAGTCACCACCTGCTGCTGGAGGAGCCTCTGCTGAACCACCTGGGCTGTGCCTGCTGGAATCATCTGGACCTGGGGATGTAGTCTGGGTCAGGGCAACCGTCAGGGGCTGGATCTGTTACGAGACAGGAAGAGGGTCACATTAAATCAACTATGACAGACAAAATGAGAAATTGTAGGATTTTTAATGAATTTATTTGAAATTTTGGTGAAAAATAAGTATTTGGTCAATAACAAAAGTGTATCTCAATACTTTTGCAATGACAGAGGTCAAACGTTTTCTGTAAGTCTTCACAAGGTTTTCACACACTGTTGCTGGTATTTTGGCCCATTCCTCCATGCAGATCTCCTCTAGAGCAGTGATGTTTTGGGGCTGTTGCTGGGCAACACGGACTTTCAACTCCCTCCAAAGATTTTCTATGGGGTTGAGATCTGGAGACTGGCTAAGCCACTCCAGGACCTTGAAATGCTTCTTACGAAGCCACTCCTTTGTTGCCCGGGCGGTGTGTTTGGGATCATTGTCATACTGAAAGACCCAGCCACGTTTCATCTTCAATGCCCTTGCTGATGGTAGGTTTTGTTACTTTGGTCCCAGCTCTCTGCAGGTCATTCACTAGGTCCCCCCGTGTGGTTCCTGGATTTTTGCTCACCGTTCTTGTGAGATCGGGGTGAGATCTTGCATGGAGCCCCAGATCAGTGGTTTTGTATGCCTTCCATTTCCTAATATTTGCTCCCACAGTTGATTTCTTCAAACCAAGCTGCTTACCTATTGCAGATTCAGTCTTCCCAGCCTGGTGCAGGTCTACAATTTTGCTTCTGGTGTCCTTTGACAGCTCTTTGGTCTTGGCCATAGTGGAGTTTGGAGTGTGACTGTTTGAGGTTGTGGACAGGTGTCTTTTATACTGATAACAAGTTCAAACAGGTGCCATTAATACAGGTAATGAGTGGAGGACAGAGGAGCCTCTTAAAGAAGAAGTTGCAGGTCTGTGAGAGCCAGAAATCTTGCTTGTTTGTAGGTGACCAAATACTTATTTTCCACCATAATTTGCAAATAAATTCATAAAAAATCCTACAATGTGATTTTCTGGATTTTCTTTTCTCATTTTGTCTGTCATAGTTGAAGTGTACCTATGATTTAAATTACAGGCCTCTCTCATCTTTTTAAGTTTGCCCCACTGTATGTATGTATGAATGTATGTATGTATGTACACTGCTCAAAAAAAGAAAGGGAACACTAAAATAACACATCCTAGATCTGAATGAATGAAATATTCTTATTAAATACTTTTTTCTTTACATAGTTGAATGTGGTGACAACAAAATCACACAAAAATTATCAATGGAAATCAAATGTATCAACCCATGGAGGTCTGGATTTGGAGTCACACTCAAAATGAAAGTGGAAACCACACTACAGGCTGATCCAACTTTGATGTAATGTCCTTAAAACAAGTCAAAATGAGGCTCAGTAGTGTGTGTGGCCTCCACGTGCCTGTATGACCTCCCTACAACGCCTGGGCATGCTCCTGATGAGGTGGCGGATGGTCTCCTGAGGGATCTCCTCCCAGACCTGGACTAAAGCATCCGCCAACTCCTGGACAGTCTGTGGTGCAACGTGGCGTTGGTGGATGGAGCGAGACATGATGTCCCAATTGGACAAATGTGCTCAATTGGATTCAGGTCTGGGGAACGGGCGGGCCAGTCCATAGCATCAATGCCTTCCTATTGCAGGAACTGCTGACACACTCCAGCCACATGAGGTCTAGCATTGTCTTGCATTAGGAGGAACCCAGGGCCAACCGCACCAGCATATGGTCTCACAAGGGGTCTGAGGATCTCATCTCGGTACCTAATGGCAGTCAAGCTACCTCTGGTGAGCACATGGAGGGCTGTGCGCCCCCCCAAAGAAATGCCACCCCACACCATGACTGACCCATCGCCAAACCGGTCATGCTAGAGGATGTTGCAGGCAGCAGAACGTTCTCCACGGCGTCTCCAGACTCTGTCACGTCTGTCACGTGCTCAGTGTGAACCTGCTTTCATCTGTGAAGAGCACAGGGCGCCAGTGGCGAATTTGCCAATCTTGGTGTTCTCTGGCATATGCCAAACGTCCTGCACGGTGTTGGGCTGTAAGCACAACCCCCACCTGTGGACATCGAGCCCTCATACCACCCTCATGGAGTCTGTTTCTGACCGTTTGAGCAGACACATGCACATTTGTGGCCTGCTGGAGGTCATTTTGCAGGGCTCTGGCAGTGCTCCTCCTTGCACAAAGGCGGTGGTAGCGGTCCTGCTGCTGGGTTGTTGCCCTCCTACGGCCTCCTCCACGTCTCCTGATGTACTGGCCTGTCTCCTGGTAGCGCATCCATGCTCTGGACACTACGCTGACAGACACAGCAAACCTTCTTGCCACAGCTCGCATTGATTTTTCCATCCAGGATGAGCTGCACTACCTGAGCCACTTGTGTGGGTTGTAGACTCCGTCTCATGCTACCACTAGAGTGAAAGCACCGCCAGCATTCAAAAGTGACCAAAACATCAGCCAGGAAGCATAGGAACGTGTGTGTGTGTGTGTGTGTGTGTGTGTGTGTGTGTGTGTGTGTGTGTGTGTGTGTGTGTGTGTGTGTGTGTGTGTGTGTGTGTGTGTGTGTGTGTGTGTGTGTGTGTGTGTGTATGTTCTCTCACTGTCAACTGCAATTATTTTCAGCAAACGTAACACGTGTAAATATTTGTACGAACATAAGATTCAAAACTGAGACAAACTGAATAAGTTCCACAGATATGTGACGAACAGAAATTGAATAATGTGTCCCTGAACGAAAGGAGAAGGGCAAAATCAAAAGTAACAGTCAGTATCTGGTGTGGCTACCATCAGCATTAAGTACTGCAGTGCATTTCCTCCTCATGGACTGCACCAGACTTGCCAGTTATTCCTGTGAGATGTTACCCCACTCTTCCACCAAGGCACCTGCAAGATCCCAGACATTTCTAGGGGGAATGGCCCTGTCCTCTCCATCCGATCCAACAGGTCCTAGACATGCTCAATGGGATTGAGATCCGGGCTCTTTGCTGGCCATGGCAAAACACTGACATTCCTGTCTTGTAGGAAATCAGCCATACTGTTCGGTCTGTGCGTGGTGGCATTGTCATGCTGCAGGGTCATGTCAGGATGAGCCTGCAGGAAGGGTACCACATGAGGGAGGAGGATGTCTTCCCTGTAACACACAGCATTGAGATTGCCTGCAATGACAACAAGCTCAGTCCAATGATTCCGTGACACACCGCCCCAGCCCATGACGGACCCTCCAACTCCAAATCGATCCAGCTCCAGAGTACAGGCCTCTGTAACGCTCATTCTTTCGACGATAAACGCAAATCCGACCATCACCCCTGGTGAGACAAAACCGTGACTCGCAGTGAAGAACACTTTTTGCCAGTCCTGTCTGGTCCAGCGACGGTGGGTTTGTGCCTATAGGTGACGTTGTTGCCGGTGATGTCTGGTGAGGACCTGCCTTACAACAGGCCTACAAGCCCCCCAGTCCAACCTCTCTCAGCCTATTATTCAGTCTATTCAGTCTGAGCACTGATGGAGGGATTGTGCTTTCCTGGTGTAACTCGGGCAGTTGTTGTTGCCATCCTGTACCTGTCCCGCAGGTGTTATGTTCGCATGTACCGATGCGGGTGTTGTTACACGTGGTCTGTGCAGGTGTTACACGTGGTCTGCCACTGCGAGGACCATCAGCTGTCCGTCCTGTCTCCCTGTAGCGCTGTCTTTGGCGTCTCACACTACGAACATTGCAATTTATTGCCCTGGCCACATCTGCAGTACTCATGCCTCCTTGCAATATGCCTAAGGCATGTTCACGCAGATGAGCAGGGACCCTGGCATCTTTCTTTTGGTGATTTTCAGAGTCAGTAGAAAGGCCTCTTTAGTGTCCTAAGTTTTCATAACTGTGACCTGAATTGCCTACCATCTGTAAGCTGTTAGTGTCTTAACGACCATTCTACAGGTGCATGTTCATTGTTTGGCGCCCCGGATAAACCTCCGGTAGTAGTTGGCAAACTCAAAAAATCACTGCACCTCCTTTACCGTGGTGGGAGTCGGCTAATTACGCACGGCTGCAACCCATACGGCATGACGAGGTACTCATAATGCCCTGAGGTGGTATTAAATGCGTCTTATGCTCTTCTCCCTTCCGAATACGTACCAGATTGTACGCACTCCTGAGATCCAGTTTATTGAAGAAGTGAGCCCTGTGCATTGACTCAATCGCCATAGCAATAAGAGGTAGCGGGTAACTATACCTCACCGTGATTTCATTGATTTTATTGATTTTTTTTATAATCAATGCACAGGCACAAACCTCCATCCTTCTTCTTCACAAAAAAGAAACTCGAGGAGACAGGTGAAATGGAGGGCTGAATGTACCCCTGACGCAGGGATTCGGAGACATATGTCTCCATAGCCACCGTCTCTGCTTGCGACAGGGGATACACGTGACTCCTGGGAAGTGCAGTGTCTACCAGGAGATCTATCGCACAATCCCCCCGTCGATGGGGTGGTAATTGAGTCGCCTTCCCTTTACAGGAGGCGAGAACCAAATTGGCATATTCTGGGGAATGCGCACGGTGGAGACCTGGTCTGGACTTTCCACCGTAGTAGCACCAACGGAAACCCCTAAACACCTACCTGAGCACTCTCTTGACCACCCCGTGAGAGCCCTCTGTGGCCAAGAAACAGTGGGGTTATGACAAGGTAACCAGGGTAGGCCAAGCACCACGGAATACGCAGGAGAACATATAAGAAAAATACTTTTCCCTGTGACCCCCCTGCGTTATCATACTCAAAGGAGCGGTTGCCTCCCTGATAAACCCTGACCCTAATGGTCGACTATCTAAGGCATGAACGGGGAAAGGCATATGCACAGGAACAATGGGGATCCCTAAACTATGAGCTAATCCTTTATTAAGGAAATTCCTAGCCACGCCTGAATCTACTAGCACCGTATGCTGGGAACGCAGGGAAAATTCAGAAAAAGTAACAGAGACAAACATATGTGCAATAGAGGGCTCTGGATGAGAATGGTGCCTACTCACCTGGGGTGACGCCAGAGTGCCCTGCCTGCTACCTCGATTCCCAGAGGAACCAACCTGGCACCGACCAGCAGTGTGACCTCTGCGGCCACATATGGTGCACGAGAGGGAACCCCCTCCGGTCTCCCTGCGCACCGCACCTCCCAGCTCCATGGGTATCGGAGAGGGTGTGCGGGAGGATGGAACAACCAGACCCCGATCTGGACGTCCGCGAGTAGCCAGCAGGTTGTCCAGCCGGATGGACAGGTCCACCAGCTGGTCGAAGTTGAGGGTGGTGTCTCTGCAGACCAGCTCCCGATGGAGGTCCTCACGTAGACTACAGTGGTAATTGTCGATCAGGGCCCTGTTGCTCCATCCAGCGCCGGCAGCCAGGGTCCTTAAACTCCAGCGCAAACTTCTGGGCGCTCCTCATCTCCTGCCTAAGATGGTAGAGGCGCTCACCCGCCGCTCTGCCCTTGGGTGGGTGGTCGAATACTGTCCGGAAAACAGCGGGTGAACTCCTCAAAATCGTCCAACGCCGCATCTCCCCCTACCGCAGAAGTTGTGACACCCACAGGGTGGGCTTTTTCCTACATGCAGGATTTTCTTCCCAATGTACCTCTAAATGTATTCTGCTCAACCAGTATCTCAGTCTCAGACAGATGACAACAAATCCCCAGCCGTGATGCTATCCTGACTGAAGCAGTAGGGTATGTGTCAACACAAATATTGATAATATCTCTCTGACTGGAATAAGGTTCTCATTGGCAAGGCTTTTCTTCGTCAAAGAGAGACATCCATACAACGGTAAAAAAACACCCGGATCCCACTTTCTCTCACATTTGACACCGTTCAGAGGTAAATCAGGCACTCCTGAGATAAACAGTTCATAGGATGCCTGCCCTGTGCTGAGCAGAAAGATGAAACTGACTCTGAAAGCCCCACCAGCTCTACCCAGTACTGCTTTATCTGCTCTGTCGGAATGCGGGAGACACTGTCAAAGGAGATGAGGATATCAAAACACAATGCTACACTCCAAAGTGCTGCCGTGGGGCTTTCCTGAGCTGAACAAACTAGCTGTAAAACCTCTCGCTTTCACTGGCTTCTAGATCAGAGCGCTTGCGTCATTGCTATTTACAAGAGAATGAGAAATCGACTGAAGGGAAACAGTCAACCATGTTTCTTGTTTGAGAAATTTGACTTCATCTTGCCTCATTCTTAAAAAGTTAGGGATGAAAATGATCTATTACAATAATAAAATGCTACAACAAACGAACGCACAATTCTGTATTTCATCACTTCTACCTCTGTCAAACACACACACACACACACACACACACACACACACACAGGGAACAAGAGCAAAAAAGTGTGGTGATTCATCTACTGTCCTTAACACCATGACAGCTCCTGTCCTCTGAGGTCTGCTCAAACTCCTCCTCCCCCAGGTTTAATGGGACCAGCCATTATGACCCTCAGAGGTTTCCTCTGTGCTGTGGTTTCTGGTTTTATGTCACGCCACAAAAACCCTTCATGCTTAGCTCTGCATTCACCCACATTGAAATCCTCCAATCCCTCACACTCATAACTACAATGACCTGTTACTCTGTTCATGTCTGTGATCAGCCTGATCTCATAGACTAGACGTAACATAGTAAATGTAAATCCGGGACACTCAAATTAGTATGTTATGTTTGGTATGGTTATATAAGACAAATGGTTATTTAAGGCAAAAACGAAAGTAGGGTGGTTGGTTAGGGTGGAGGGGTGGGCATACAGTATAACACGGATGTCTAACGATCCAAAGGTTATGATTTTGAATCTCATCACAGAGGACTTTAGCTAATTAGCAAACTTTCAACTACTTACTACTTTTTAGCTACTTTGTAACTACTTAGCATGTTAGCTAACCCTTCCCCTAACTCTAACCATAACCCTTTAACCTAACTCCTAAACTTAACTCTAACCTTAACCCTAAACCCCTAGCCTAACTAACTTTAACCAGGTAATTTGTTTTTGATGGAAGAGGGAGGTGCAGACATGGGATAGATGGTAGAAGAGCAATGATAGACGCTGCCATCGATTTTCTGAAAAAAAGTGCCTGATTTTTATTTTATTTTATTTCACCTTTATTTAACCAGGTAGGCTAGTTGAGATTAAATTCTCATATACAACTGCGACCTGGCCAAGATAAAGTATAGCAGTGTGAACAGACAACAACACAGAGTTACACATGGAGTAAACAATAAACAAGTCAATAACACAGTAGGAAAAAAAGAGTCTATCTACATTGTGTGCAAAAGGCATGAGGAGGTAGGCGAATAATTACAACTTAGCAGATAAACACTGGAGTGATAAATGATCATCTGGTCATGTGCAGGTAAAGATACTGGTGAGCAAAAGAGCAGAAAAGTATATAAATAAAAACAGTATGAAACAATAGAATCTCACCATACCTTCTCTGCTATGCAATCTGGTTTCAGAGCTGGTCATGGGTGCACCTCAGCCACGCTCAAGGTCCTAAACGATATCTTAACCGCCATCGATAAGAAACATTACTGTGCAGCCGTATTCATTGATCTGGCCAAGGCTTTCGAATCTGTCAATCACCACATCCTCATCGGCAGACTCGACAGCCTTGGTTTCTCAAATGATTGCCTCGCCTGGTTCACCAACTACTTCTCTGATAGAGGTCAGTGTGTCAAATCAGAGGGTCTGCTGTCCGGACCTCTGGCAGTCTCTATGGGGGTGCCACAGGGTTCATTTCTTGGACCGACTCTCTTCTCTGTATACATCAATGATGTCGCTCTTGCTGCTGGTGAGTCGCTGGCCCTTCTTTGGACACTGTGTTGACAGCCCTCCAGGGCAAGCTTCAATGCCATACAACTCTCCTTCCGTGGCCGCCAATTGCTCTTAAATACAAGTAAAACTAAATGCATGCTCTTCAACCGATCGCTGCCTGCACCTGCCCGCCTGTCCAACATCACTACTCTGGACGGCTCTGACTTAGAATACGTGGACAACTACAAATACCTAGGTGTCTGGTTAGACTGTAAACTCTCCTTCCAGACCCACATCAACATCTCCAATCCAAAGTTAAATCTAGAATTGGCTTCCTATTTCGCAACAAAGCATCCTTCACTCATGCTGCCAAACATACCCTTGTAAAAACTGACCATCCTACCAATCCTCGACTTTGGCGATGTCATTACAAAATAGCCTCTCAATACCCTACTCAACAAATTGGATGCAGTCTATCACAGGTGCAATCTGTTTTGTCACCAAAGCCCCATATACTACCCATCATTGCGACCTGTACGCTCTCATTGGCTGGCCCTCGCTTCATACTCGTCGCCAAACCCACTGGCTCCATGTCATCTACAAGACCCTGCTAGGTAAAGTCCCCCCTTATCTCAGCTCGCTGGGATCATCACCCACCTGTAGCATGCGCTCCAGCAGGTATATATCTCTAGTCACCCCCAAACCAATTATTTCTTTGGCCACCTCTCCTTCCAGTTCTCTGCTGCCAATGACTGGAACGAACTACAAAAATCTCCGGAAACTGGAAACACTTATCTTCCTCACTAGCTTTAAGCACCAACTGTCAGAGCAGCTCACAGTATACTGCACCTGTACATAGCCCACCTATAATTTAGCCCAATCAACTACCTCTTTCCCTACTGTATTTATTTTATTTATTATTTATTTATTTAGCTCCTTTGCACCCCATTATTTTTACTTCTACTTTGCACATTCTTCCACTGCAAATCTACCATTCCAGTGTTTTACTTGCTATATTGTATTTACTTTGCCACCATGGCTTTT
Source organism: Oncorhynchus mykiss (assembly GCF_013265735.2). Taxonomy (NCBI): domain Eukaryota; kingdom Metazoa; phylum Chordata; class Actinopteri; order Salmoniformes; family Salmonidae; genus Oncorhynchus; species Oncorhynchus mykiss. The sequence goes on from NW_023493678.1 coordinate 389,570, forward strand.
TTTTGCCTTTACCTCCCTTATCTCACCTTATTTGCTCACATCGTATATAGACTTGTTTATACTGTATTATTGACTGTATGTTTGTTTTACTCCATGTGTAACTCTGTGTCGTTGTATGTGTCGAAATGCTTTGCTTTATCTTGGCCAGGTCGCAATTGTAAATGAGAACTTGTTCTCAACTTGCCTACTGGTTAATAAAGGTGAATACAAAAATATAGAAAAAAAAAATATAGAAAGCATCTCAGAGGGTTGATCTAGCTGGCAGATAGCTAATTCTCTCTATGTGTTTTTCTTAAATGACAGCTTAGGAACAGTGGGTTAACTACCTTGTTCAGGAACAGAACGACATATTTTTTACATGGCCAGCTCAGGGATCTGACCTAGCAACCTTTCAGTTACTGGCCCAATGCTCTAACCACAAGGCTACCTGACACCCTATGTCCTGCCAACTCAAAAGCTGAACAATAAATGTGTAACCAAGGGGGAACTAGTGCATTTCTCTGAGAAAATCTGCTTCAGTATTATCAATCTTCCAAAACACTTGAAATTCTTGTAAAATCGTTGGCATTTATTTGATCAAATAGACTTTGAAAGGTTAGACATGCAGAAATTCCTCTTGTCAAAAGTCTTGCTGTTACAAAAGTAGTTCTTCATGCAGCGTAACAGGTTACAGGTTCTTCTTGGTGAAGCGCCTGAATGGCTTCATCATTGCTGAAAAGACCCTGACAATCAAGGATCGTTTTTGACAGGCTGAGATATGGAGGGAGAACCCTCTCCAACTGGAGCTAGAAACACAAGAGAAATGGATGGGGTAAGAGAGAGAGAGAGAGAGAGAGAGAGAGAGGAGAGAGAGAGAGAGAGAGAGAGATGCAGTATAGTAACATTGAAAAATAACAGTGCTATGAGTTTGGTAGGCATTCCTATGTTTCTAACACACACCTAAACAAAACTACAAGCTATAGCAGAGCTCTAAAACATCCTTACCTATGCAATGTCCATCAGTAGAGGGAATCTCAGTCTGGTCTTGGACTGAATGGCAGTCCTTTTTGTTTCCTCTCTTGGAACGCTAACAGAAGAAAGGTAAAGAAAATGGTACAGAGAATAAATAAATGGAACACTTCTGAATCCAAGGCAACAATTTAGTGGTGAATAAAAATATTTATTTCATGTATTTGTCTTATCATAGCCACATCAATAACGTCAGCACCTAACTGGAACAAAAAACAATGCTAACTCCCTGCTATACCTTGAAGTTGATCCTGAGTTTAGTCATTGAAAGCAAAGGAAGCTCCTTCTTGCTTTCTGCTCAGCCCCCCTCTCCGTCTCAGCCTGGTCTGATGGGTTTGTTGCAGCAGAAGCTGGTCTTGACGCCTCCTTGCATCCCTGTACCAGCTGCTGGGTCAAGGACTTTACCAGGACTCTGTCAAATGCAGGGTCCTGGGAGGAAATAGCTGCTTGCAGGGTGTTATAAGAGCCAAACTCCTCCATGAGGTTTTTATGTACACCTCTGAACACCCTTTGGATGTTCAGGTTCTGGGAATATGCCTGTGTCCTGGATATCTGGATGCAGCACAGAACTCAGACAGGACTTGTCTGATGAGTTGCTGAGATGTTTCGGTCAGATCTGCTGCCTGTTGGAGGGTCCATCTAGGGCTGAGGGTCTGATCTCCGATAGCAACCTTATCACCAGTATGGTGACAAAACAGATGCCATCATCTTTGCTGGAGTCCTTCAAGTACTGCAGTGGGGAATGCAGTGGCACTGCTGATGTCCGGGATGATTAAGAGCTCCCTCAGATGGCCAGAGCTGCTGGGGATACACACCTCCTTCTCTTCAATGTCAATCCCCTCTCCCTTTGGTACCAAAGAGGTTCCCTTGCTGGTGAAAGACGGAGTGGAGGATCGAAAAGAGACTTTAGCACTCGGTGGTCGGCTGCTGTCAGTCATTGGACTGTTACGATGCAGGGGTTCAACTGTGTGTGCCATCATCTTTGTCTTTAGGTCACTTGAAGAAATCTCTGGTATTTTAGAGTCCCTGGTGTCGATGCAGGAGCTCCTGACAATGGGGCAGGTCAGATCAAAAGGCACTTTGTCAGGGATGGGAGTGCCAGGAGGTTGATCTCTAACTCACACTCTGACCTAGGACCCTTTGAAGAGCTGGACAAGGAACTACGACCATTTAAAGAAGTGGATAAAGATAACAGGTTCGAGGGATGTCTTGGCAGACTTGTTTCACTGTCATCCTCACTTTCTCAATCTCCTTCAGCATAGTTCCTACCATATATGATCTGAAGGAGCTCCCTGGAATCCTTCATTCGCCCGAAGTTTGAGATTTCACTCTGGATAGCAACCAGGATTTCCCAAGGGTCTCTTTGGAAGAAGCCATTTCTGTCCTTTCGGATCCGGATGGCTTCAGCCTGTGAAGAAATCCTTTAGTGTGTTCTTATACTGACGCAGATGTTCTTAGCTGTTGACCAAAAGCTTTCCTCTGATATTTAACACTCAATTCAGTATAATCCAGTTGGGAGCCCCCGTGGGAGCACTGTGAAACTCTCCCACTTCTTTCCAGTAGCACAGTGTCAGTGGACTCATTTTTCTGGAAAATAGTCGCCATCCTTTGACAAAGGTTTTCCACTAATCCAGAGGCTGTATTCTCAGAGACGACATGGAGGACATGGATTCTGAAAGGACATGGATCTCTGATGGTGAGCTAGATGATAAAGCCAGCCTGCAGACTGATTTTTACTGAAGACCAGTATGGTGATCTGT